>NC_052156.1:131932605-132232943 GCF_902713615.1 Scyliorhinus canicula
AATGGGGGCACCCATACGGCCAGTGGCACTCTACAGAACCAGGGGCCAAGGTGGGTGGTCAGTGGGTACAGCAAGATGGCTGCCTTGCAGGCCACAGCAATGGCGGCCTGTGCCTGGACACCACCCCATGGCCCATTCCCTGATCACCACCACCCCTACTCTGGCCCTGGCAGCAGCCCCCCCCAGCCCGGCTAGTGTCCAGCCCAGCAGCCTATAGTCGCGCCTCTCCATTTCCTACCTCCTCACTCTCCCTCATCAGCTATGACACATGTTTATCAATTTTTAAAAACATAAGTGAACCTCGCCGTCGGGAATTCCCCACAGTGGAGGCGGAGAATCGTGGAGGCCCCGGAGAATACCGGGTCAGGCCCGCTAATGATAACCAGGCCCACTAATGATATGCCCATGGCGTTTAATGTACGTATGGAGTAGAACGCATTGGCGCCACTGTCGAGTCACCGCCAATTGCGATTTGACATGAACTTGGCACCCGCCAGAACTGATTCGCCGCCCAATCGCGTTTCCTGATTCCGATGTCGGCTGACGGATAAACCCGCACAGGAAATTTTGCCCTAATTATATTAAAGATCTTCCAGTCCCCCAAAGTCAATGGATTTTTGAACAGATCACATTTCACAGCCCTCCCCGCCCCTCCCCGACCCCCCCACCAAATGTAGCTGTTGAATTCCGCCAATGTTTGTTTTCACACTAGCAATGTTACCTGCACAGTATATTTCCTTTAAACAAAAACAGCGGGTGTTTAAACTCCGTTAACTGTACTCGGCAGTAAACTACAGATTTGTTTTAGCTTTCAACCAACTTCTGCATCCATGGGCTATCAATCTTTATTTCCAACCAACTCTTCCTTTGAGTTTGCTGGCAGAATCCCAGGAGATGATATTGGATATAAACTACTTCTGGAGGAAATCCTATGAGATTCGGTATCATGTACTGTCAAAAATGGTAGAAAATTAAAGGAGGTTAAAGATTTATCATGAGGAAGATTAATCTTTTGCAAGTTTGCCAGCTACAACCCTATAAATGTTTATGAGGTTAGAATCCCAAAGGTTTTCGTGGAATTTAAACAGCTAGATACCTGGTTGGAAAGCATTGAAATAAATGTACCATATTTTGATCATTTATTTTTAAATGCACTAGTACAGAAATAGCAATGTCACACATACCGAGTATATAATATGAAAATTTGTTCCCAGTTGATTGGAATAGAATAAACATAAGGATAAAAATCATAGCATACCCCAGGGACTCAGGCTGAAATGTAGTCCCGTAAGGCTCTGCTATATACTGGTTATCAGGAATCAATGTGCAATAAACGTAGGCAATCTCCATTCAATTCCTATGGGTGTACAGCTAAGGCACAAAACTGTCCTGTCCTGGCACTAATTGGCACTAAAGTGACAAGATTACTTAGAAACCTCACCACATGGCTGGTATAGGAAATAAATACAATATAAAGAAAAACAAACACTAAGAAATACAAAATGTCACATATGCTTTACTGTGGGTGAGGACTGAAGCAGATCCTGGTGTCAAAGCAGAGGAGGTTTACTCTCCATTTCACTGTCCTGAGAGTATTTGATGCTCCATTCTCGAGCCTGTCCCTATTCTTTATATTTTCAGATGAAATGAAATGAAATGAAAATCGCTTATTGTCACGAGTAGGCTTCAATGAAGTTACTGTGAAAAGCCTCCAGTCGCCACATTCCGGCGCCTGTCCGGGGAGGCTGGTACGGGAATATTGTACTGAATAATATTATTAAACTGTTTATCATTAAACGGCCATGCATTGCTGATCAAATTACCCCATGTAGCACAATTTGAATATATTGAGCTTTTCTTGGAGGTGGTTCAAGAAATTCTCCATACTAATACACACTGCTGATCTTTCCACCGTTCACGATCCTCATTTGGTTTCTTTTTCCTTTAGTTCTATTCTCAAAGCTCTGATGGCCCAAGCTTTTCGCAATAGGTTGATTTACAACAGCTCAAGGTGTCCCACATCAGCAAGGGCCAGGCCACAGGGAATATCAATGCTCTAAAAGTGTTTTGATTGGGCTAACAATCTCGATAAGTTCTCCTGGCCCTTTCTGTGGAACTGAAAGCAGAGTTGGGTTGATCTCATTTCAGATCTTGGGAAAGTTGCAACAGTTGGAACATAACCATTGCTTTGATCATTTTCTTGATGTTACAAAGTATTTTCTTTTTTACAGGTGTTGTGCTAAGTTCTTTTGTTCTTGGAGTTCCAGTCACTGTTAGTATGGTGTTCTTCCAAAACTGAGCTGCATGTGCCAATTCTGAATATTGGAACATTTTAAATCGATTGATTATATTAGTAAAATGGAGATCAAAGATATTTTACAGGAGCTCATTAGCCAAGTCATTAAAACCAGCATTTCAAAGAAAATTTTAATATTTGATGTTCTTATCTTGCGAAAAATATTTTGGGGGAATGTGAACTATTGATTCTGGGAAATCATTACATATTCATGGGAATGCATTGATGTACGTGATCCACTTTATGAACAGATTAATTGGAAGCGGATTCACTCTCATCAGATTTGAAATGCTTTTCTTAACTGGGAATAATTGGTCATATGTTAATGAGTCAAAAAGGGTTTTTGAGACAGAAAGATGGATTTAAACGCTGGGAAAAACTGGCGGATGCCCCAGCTGTGAGACCCTGGCCGATTTTAACATCAGGCCTCATTAAAATTCTGCCAGCCAACTGCTTGCCTGAAATGATCGCAAAGGTCTGCTGGCCACCAGCAACCAACGATTGAGCACTGCTTCATTCACTTGTATATTTAATTCAGGAAACCTTGCAATATTTTGTGGAATACATAAATATACATAGAAAATATGGGGGCAGCACGGTAGCATTGTGGATAGCACAATCACTTCACAGCTCCAGGGTCCCAGGTTCGATTCCGGCTTGGTTCACTGTCTGTGCGGAGTCTGCACATCCTCCCCGTGTGTGCGTGGGTTTCCTCTGGGTGCTCCGGTTTCCTCCCACAGTCCAAAGATGTGCAGGTTAGGTGGATTGGCCGTGATAAATTGCCCTTAGTGTCCAAAATTGCCCTTAGTGTTGGGTGGGGTTACTGGGTTATGGGTATAGACTGGAGGTGTTGACCTCGGGTGGGGTGCTCTTTCCAGGAGCCGGTGCAGACTCGATGGGCCGAATGGCCTCCTTCTGCACTGTAAATTCTATGTAAATATAAGCAGGAGAAGGCCATTCAGCCCTTTGAGCCTGCTCCCCCATTCATTATGATCATGGTTAATCATCAAGATCAATTGCCTGATCCCAACTTCCTCCCATATCCCTTGATCCCTTTAGCCCCTTTAGGAATGTTTTGCAAATCACTTGACATCTACTGAAAGATTTATTGCTCTGCCAACCATCGGCTGGATTCTCCACTGGGGAGACTATACTGTTGTATAGAACCTTGTTAAGGCTGCATTTGGGATATTGCACACAATTCGGGTCCCCACACTACCAGAAGGATGTGGAGGCTTTGGAGAGGGTGCAGAGGAGGTTTACCAGGATGTTGCCTGGTCTGGAGGGTGTTAGCTATGTGGAGAGGCTGAATAGCCTTGGATTCTTTTGATTAGAATGACGGATGTCGAGGGGTAGATAGATGTCTACAAGATTATGAGGGGCATGGATAGAGTGGATGGGCAGTCACTCTTTCTCAGGGTGGAGGGGTCAGTCACCAGGGGGCATAGGTTTAAGGTCCGTGGGACAAAGTTTAGAAGAGATGTGCGAAGGATGTTTTTTTTTCCACACAGAGGGTGGTGAGTGCCTGGAACGTGTTGCCAGGGGAGGTTCAAAATGCATCTGACGTACCCTCAGTAACGACACAAAAGAGTAGAACGGTAAATGAAGGCTTTAATAAGCAGAGAACTAGCCTGTTTCCTAGACGGGTGCTTACTGGGTGCCGCCTACAGGGTGGCCCCTTATATAGGACTCCCTGGTGGGCGGAGCTGGAGGCGGAGTCCCCCAGGGTTCCAAGCCCGGTTTTAAAGGGGCATCACCTACATGATGATAAGGGTACAGTAACCGTTCATCACATTCACCCCCCTGTTTAGAAAAAAAATGCAAAGTCCGTCGTGGGTGAAGTCGAATCACATGTCTAGTCTTTTCGGCGGCCTGATAGTCCTCGGCAACCTCCTCAGCTCAGGCGGTAGTGCGGCGGACACAGACGTCTTTGGTGAGGGTACATCCGGGAGCACGGTGGCCGGAGCTTTAGTCCTAGTCGGGGTATGGGGTCGGGGGCAGGGGGGATAGCTGGGGCTGGGGGTAGCGGTGCCGGCGCCGGTGTGGAGTGTGGAGGGTGGCACTGGGGGGGGGGCGCGGTCAGTGTCTACCGACGGAGAGGGGGACCAGGGAGGTGGGCATCAGTGGGTGCCAGGTCCCGCAGGGAAACCATGAGGGGGGGGGCTCTGTCATGGGGGAACCAGCGGGTGCCAGATCCCGGAGGGAAACTGTGTCTTGCCTGCCATCGGGGTGCTCGACGTAGGTATATCGGGGGTTCGCATGTAGTAGTCGGACCCTCTCGACCAGGTGGTCCGTTTTATGGCTCCTCGCGTGAGGCATGAAGAAGAACAGGTCCCGGAGTTTTCAGCCAAGGTGGAAGGGAGACCCCGGAGATGGACTTCCTGGGGAAGACAAACAAGCGGTTGTGAGGGGTCTCATTCGTGGCCGTGCAGAGGAGCGACCTAATGGAGTGGAGGGCATCGGGTAGGACCTCCTGCCAGCAGGTGACTTCTCGACCATAGGGCCAGAAGGACAGCCTTCCAAACTGTCGCGTTCTCCCTCTCCACCTGCCCGTTTCCCCGCGGATTATAACTGGTCGTTCTGCTCGAGGTGATGCCCTTGCTGAGCAGATACTGACGCAGCTCATCGCTCATGAACGATGTACCCCGGTCGCTGTGGATATAAGCGGGGAAACCAAACAGGGTGAAGATGCTGCTCAGTGCCTTTATCACGGTGACCGTGGTCATATCGGGACAGGGGACAGCAAATGGGAAGCGGGAGAACTCGTCGACGACGGTTAGGAAGTAGATATTGCGGTTGGTGGATGGGAGGGGTCCTTTGAAGTCCACGCTTAGTCGCTCAAAGGGCCCCGAGGCCTTTACGAGGTGAGCCTTGTCTGGCCGGTAGAAGTGCGGTTTGCACTCCACACAGATACGGCAGGCCCTAGTCATGGCCTTGACCTCCTTGGTGGAGTAAGATAGGTTGCGGGACTTAATAAAGTGGGCAAGCCGGGTAACCCCGGGTGACAGAGGTCATTGTGGATGGCCGGCAGGCGATCCTCCTGCGCGTTGGCGCACGTGCCACGGGACAGGGCATTTGGGGGCTCGTTGTGCTCCCCTGGATGATACTTGATATCGTACATGTAGGTGGAGAATTTGATCCTCCACCTCAAGATTTTATCATTTTTAATTTTGCCCCATTGTGCGTTATCAAACATGAAGGCTACCGACCGTTGGTTGGTAACGAAGTTGAACCTTGTACTGGCTAGGTAGTGCCTCCTGTGACGCACGGCCTCCACAATGGTCCAGGAGAAGAATGCTACTGGCCTGCCTGCCTGGTTGAGGGTAGCAGCCAGGGTGATGTCTGACGCATCGCTGGGGTGGATATAGAGGTATGAGGCACTAGAAAGTGCTGAGGGTTTTGGCCAAGGGTGGTTCAAGTTCGATGATTTGGGTGCCATGTTTAAACACCAGCAGAACACACTCATTGCACTCTCTCCAGCCCACATGTCTTCCCAAGACTCTGCAGGATGTCTGCAACCCAGAGGGAAAAGGCTATCAGCCTCATGAAGAAGCTGCATTCACCTGCACCCTCCACCAGTGCAAACGCACCCCTCAGTGGGCCACAGTTCTAGATTAGATTTGGGGTTATTTTCTGGAGAACACCTCGGTGACACTTCCTCACAGCAGTCGGAGGCAGGGACAACTCAGGATTCCAGCACTCGGCAGGCTGCTGGTGATCAGTCACTTGCTCAATGCCAGTCAGATAATGAGCCTCTGGAAGTGGCTGTCATCTCAATGGTGGAGATGTAAGGTGGCGGAATATCAAACAGATATTCGACAGCCACTCAGCAGACTAGAGTGAACAATGAAGGAGTCCATCCACATTCTGCCTGCTGTCATGACTCTGACATGCGAGTGACCTGCGGCCACCATGGGAAGGTTGGAGATCGCCATGGAGATGTTGGCCCAGCAACTTTGCCGGATTTGCACACGGCCCTAACTCCATGGCCACACACCCTGGTGGGCACCATCAGGATATAGGCCACATGGTGACGAGGCACCTTGATGTCCTTCCAAGTCACCTCCAATTATGCAGCGATGTTTTACTGACTGAGAAGTTGCACACAGGTCCCCTGTTGATCCCTGGAAAGATCAAGAGCCAAAGGAATTGAGTGCTGCTTGCTCCTTCAAGGCACTCACAGGGTGAAGCCTCCAACCCCATGTTGTTGTCAGATCTTCACACAGAATATGGAAAATATGATTTATGAGGTCTCAGGGCAATCACAGCCGGCCTGGAACTGCCTCTCACTCATGTAAATCAGGAGACTGCAATGATAAACCCTGAGTGTGATGAGTCACCTCCACTGACTGGGTCTCTCCTCGTCATGCTCAGGTTCCCGCTAGTCATGTCACCCAGACGTTGCCTCCTGCTGGAGCTGCATGCGCTAGTGCCTCTCCCCCCGCTTTGCCTCCTCTATTGAATGAGGACTCGAAGAAACACAGCCTGGAACACTGGACCCATCCGCACCTTTGCCTTCCCAGTAAAAAAAACATGGAAGACAACAAAGGTAAATAGGTGCAGAAAGGGAAGCTATGATGGAGAGACCTTAGTGAGAGATGTGGCTACACAGTTTTGGGAGTCTTGATTGGATTGTGCCTGATGCAACCTTATCCCTGAAGCCCTAGTACACACATACAGGTGACCAACATTGTGTTCCAGTGATGAAACATCTGGAGCCCGGTGCAGGGTGGTAAGTTGTGAATTAAATGATTAAGCCAAAGTGGCTCTGCACTCCATTCTTTAAATTGGCAAAGCTATGACCTTTTAGTTGCTCATGATTAATGAATAGAATCCGTTTGGACACTGATGAATGGTATTAATTGTTAACCTGTAACTCCCCTTCACTGAAGGGATGGGAGAAATGTGCCCTGCTCACCATAGCTTTCACTTTTCAAGGCTGCATTCCTGCCTTTTATTCTGTCAAAGTTTTAAACTTTGAGTTGAGGCTATTGAGTTCCATCTATTTAACAATACAGAATAAAATTATTGACTTGTTGTTGCTTCCTGGGCAATGAGGTCTCTGTCCTGCGTATTTGACATGGACCCTGTCCACTGCCATGACACCAACAGGTGAATGTGTGTCCCAAGAAGGAGCCCCATAGTCCAGCTCAGCAGTCCTTGTACGCTGCCTCATAATTCTCCCTAGCAGAATCAGTCTTACTTTGCACAATACCTTTGTTCTGGGACTTCAGGGTGGTGGTGCTTCACTTTCACTACAGGTCAGAGTTTGACCCTCTGTCTCTCGCTGTCCTCTTGCCTCTGATTTACCTGACACGCCACTGTGGTAGCTCGAGATATTGCACTGGAGGCTTCCACGAACAACAAAGGGATTTCATTAACATTAGGCCAAAGGCAAGTATATACAGGCACAGAACACTAAAGGTTTGGTCTTGACTCTCCAGTTCCGGATCCATTCTGCTGGGGCTCCTGCTCCCCGGCCCTGTGTTTACTTGCTATTGATCAGGGTGTGCACACTCCCACGCGATTAACCTTGAGCTAGTCAGGCCCGCTCCCTTAAAGGGCACGTGTTACCAAATCTCTGCCGCCCCCCCCCCCACTTAAGTCCTTTATTACATTTCACAAATCAACCATGTAGAAGTGCTATATAAAAAGTCAAATGCAACAAGGGAAAGAGTTCACCGGAGAGTCAGTCTGTCCAGGAACCTTCATGTCCTCATGATCCTCTTCAGACCTTCAACTGGTTCAGCTGCCTTTGAAGTCATCTTGTTGTTGGGGCATTTGACAGTTCAGGAGGCATCATTTCTTCAGAAGGGCCATTGGCCTCACCTGTGCAGAGGGAGTCCTCAGCTCCCTCTACTCAGGGACAGCCACAGGAATGTCGGCAATATTGGTAGGGACAGTCTGTTCTGGAATGAGGGGCGTCTCCCTCTGGTTCCTCAAATGGTCAACATGCTTCTTGAGAATCCTGCCGTTGACACTCACCACATAAGACATGGGTCTAGATTGGGACATGATCTGACGGGCCAGCCAGGGTGGGCTCGAAGTAAAATTTTGAACTAGAACTGGATTGTCCAACTGGAATGATCTGTCGCCCTTTTATGTGGTACATTGCTTTCTCTGGGAGACCTGACGTGCCTCTACCCTGCCTGCCAAATGAGGAAATATTCAGCTGGTGTGACCCCCATGACGGTGTGGGCCGAGCATTGTAGGATAACATGAAATTATCAAGCTGATGGCACAGCGGTCGGTCCGACTATTTACTCATGGTGTTTTTAAAAGTCTGTACAGCCTTTTGGCCAACCCATCGGATGCAGAGGGATATGGAGCCATCCTGGTGTATCAAATGCCATTTATCCGGACAAAGTGTTGGAAATCATCCCCTATTAAGGAGTGCCATTGTCAGATACAATGGACTCTGGCGGTCCAAGTGTAAGGAATACTCGGCGTAAGGCACCCACTGTAGCAGCTGAGGTCATGGTCCCCATCTCCTGCATGGACAACCACTTGGAGTGGGCATCCACTAACTTCGGAGCCCTGGTATGTACACTTTTCATGTTTGAGGTGGGCTCCCGCGTATCTGAACCTCTTTACTACCGCATCCAGACATAGCATGTGCTGTTCGTGAGTAGTTCCAGGAACTAAAACATTGTCGAGATAGACCATCATTTTTTGGGATACCCTGAAGGAGATTTACAATGGAACACTGGAAGATGATGCAGGGTGAGGCAGTGGCAAATGGTCGCCTCATGTACTGAAATAGGCCCTGATGTGTATCGATCATGGCAAACCTTTGGGACTCTGTCTGATTTTAACTGTCGGTACATGTGACTGAGATCCTATTTGGAGTAGGTAAGGCCTCTTGCCAGCTTGGTGTAGAGTTCTTCGATCCAGGGGAACGGGTGCCTATCCATTTGGGTACCTTGACTGATCATCAGTTTACAGTTCCCACAAATCCTTATGGACCAATCCGGCTTCAGGACAGGGACTATTGGGGCAGCCCATTCAAAGAACTGCGGTGGTTTAATTATGCCCAGTTCTTCTAATTGTTTTAGCTCATGTTTGACCTTTTGATGCAGGGCACAGGAGGCAGGTCTGGCTCGAAACATCCTTGGCTGGGATTCTCCCCTACCCGGCAAGGTGGGGGGTGCCGGCGTATTGGAGTGGCATCAACCAATCCGGCGTCTGGCCTCCCGAAAGTTGCGGAATTCTCCGCACCTTTAGGGGCCATGCCCTCACATTGAGGGGCTAGGCCCGCGCTGGAGTGGTTGCCGACCGGCGTGAACGGCCTTTGGTGCCCCGCCAGTTGGGGCTGAAAGGCCTTAACCGGCCGGCGGAAGTCCACGCATGCGGCGGTGCGCCAGAGGCTGCTGACGTCATACCGGCGCATGCGCAGGGGAGTGGGTCTCTTCCGCCCCTGCCATGGTGAAGGCCATGGCGGGGTGGAAGAAAAAGAGTGCCCCCATGGCACAGGCCCGCCGGCCGATCGGTTGGCCCCGATCGCGGGCCAGGCCACCTGGGGGCACCCACCGGGGTCAAATCGCCCCGCGCCCCCCCAGGACCCGGGGGCCTGCTCACGCCGCCGATCCTGCCGCCACCAAAGGTGGTTCAAACCACAGCGGCAGGAGAGGCCTCCCAGTGGCGGGACTTCGGCCCATCGCGGGCTGGAGAATCCCGCGGAGGGCCCGCCGACCGGCGCGGCACGATTCCCGCCCCCGCCGATTCCCGGGTGGCGGAGAATTCGGGCCACGGCGGGGGCGGGATTGACGTCGGCCCCGGGCGAATGTCTGACCCCCCCGGGGGGTCGGAGAATTCCGCCACTTGTGTCGAATCTGGATTGACATAGATTTTGGCCTTCATACACTTGATTCTGTCGAATTCACTTTGGAATTCGTATCTTCGCAGGATGTCTTGTAGAACGCTGCCTGAGGTTTAAAAAATGTCCAGCTAATTCAGTTTGATTTGCTGTAATCAATCCTTTCCCATTAGACTGGCTTTGTGCCCTTCTCCAACAACCAGGGACAGTTGGGCCTTTTGAACTTTATAAGCCACTGGTGTATGGTGGTACCAAGGATTTTCAGGGTTTCCCCCGTGTAGGTTGACAGCTTGGCCGTCATGCTGCACAAATTCAGGGTCTGAGCCTCTTCTCGAATGTAATCAAAGGTCTGCTTCCCCATAACTGTCACCACGGCCGCAGTATCAACTTGCATTTCCAAAGCTCTGCTGTTCATGCATAGAATGATTTTGATGGGGGCTGTCTTGTTTAGCTGGACAACATTTAGACAGCACATTTTGCATTCCTCCTCAGAGCTCTTCTCCACCTGGTTCAGTGATGCGGTGGACTGCTGCTGCTTATGTTTAGTTTTGTATTGGCGTGCTCTGCCTTGCGCGGCAACACGCTTGAATATGGTCTCTACGATTACAGCAGAAACATACAAACCCGCGACAATAACAAGTTTCCTGGGGATGGTCTCACCCACATTGATAGCAGTCCACCTCTGTCTTGGGTTGATGAACTGATCTTTTCCTGGTCCCCTGACTTTGGTCTGGTCCCGAGGACCTCTCTGTTGTGCCTGTTGCATGCTCCGTGACGATACAACCCCATACTTGATTAACTTCCCCTTCTGCCATGCTTTGAAACTCAGTGGCACCTTTTTCAGCACACTCAGCTGCCTCAGCTGTTTTGATCGCTTTTTCTAATGTGCTTGTAGTTTCAGCCAGGAGTTTCTTTTGAATGCTGAGATAATAGATTCCACAAACTAATTGGTCACGCAGCACATCACTGAGCGCAGTACCGAACTCACAGTGGTCAGCGAGATGCTGATGCCTACCGATGAGATTGACTCTACAGGACCCCTGACAGTAAAATTGAATTTGTACCCCTCAAGGATGATCGAGGGCCTAAATTTGAAATGTCCCTTCACCAATTTGGTGACTGGTCAAGGGACTTTGAGTCGGGAGCCTCCGGGAATGTGAGGTTTCTTATCAGATTGTATGCCCAAGGCCCTCAAACTATCAGAAGTATCACCTTCTGCTTATCTTCCCCTGCTATTTAATATGCAGTGAAGAAAAGCGGAGCCGTTCGATGTATTGGACCCAGTCTTTGGCCCCATTGTCAAACGTGTCTCCCAATTAGAGGCATTTTCACTCTCTTTTTGGGTGCCACGGTCAATAGTTCCCAACACCTGTTTGTCTTTTTGATGCTTTTTCCTACCCACTTGAATCGCGAGATACTGCAGACTGTGATGAAACCCTTTTCATCGTCACCAGTGTGATGGCTCGAGACAATGCACTGGAGGCTTCCAGTAACAACATGGGATTTTACTAACATTGGGCAAAGACAAGAATACACATGTACGTAACACGAAAGGTTTGGTCTTGACTCTGCAGCTCTAGGATCCACTCTGCCCGGGCCCTTGGTCCCAGGGTCCCATACTTACTCGCTGCTGGTCGGGGTTCGTGCACTCCCGAGTGATTGGCCCTGAGCCGGTCAGGTGGGCCATCAGACCCGCCCCTTAAAATGGGGCTGCGCTATCACACTCACCATGTGCAGGTACAAATACTGCCTTTTTTTCTCCAGCCTCCCCACGAATATTGAATCCTGCCGTTGTTGTGGTGGACATTCCCACCCTCCACCCTGAGCCCATTACCTGCGAGATGCCTATGGCTCACATAGACCTCTAACATCCTATCTGAAGACTGTGCGCACAATTACGTACACAGGCGACAAAGGTATTCGAGTTGTCTTCATAGATCAAGTTACATTCTGAAGTGCTTCAATACAATTGTGATATGTGTGATATTCAGTGTATACATTCAATGTAAACCGTACAGCTTGAGGGGATTGTATCACCCTAAACCCCTGCTCTCAAATTATCAGCAAACTGCATTCAAAATCTTAACGGACAGAAAATGGAGCAGAAACCCAGTGGACCATAATTCATGTTTTGCTCAACATAACTTATGACCAGGAAAATGAAACATAGTTGCTTTCCAGATGAGCTGCACTGATGTAAGTGCTCTATTTCAGGTGACAGCTGTTTGTATAAAACTGCGATACCACAAGGTTATTTTTTTGTTTGCTGCTAAAGTGGATTTTTAACGACCAACATTTTTGACCATCACCCATGATAAATGATACGAGAGAGGCATGGGTTCCCTGTGGGGATTCCTACGCATGCAACCATGATGGAGATACAGGAGAAGGAGAAAAGACTGGTGCAAAGGAGAGTAATTCAACCTCAAAGAAAGAATGTGGCAAATGTGCTTTCACCACCCTCACACCCCCATGAGTCGATATATCACACGGCTCTGTTAGGATACCAGACTAGACCACAACTTTTGTTAGGATATTTGGGTGCGAACCCTAACCCCAAACAATTGTTCAAATTGTAGAATTGTGAGGAAAGGAAGCTTCACTCCATGAGTTGTGACTCTGACCAATAGACATCTTTTATGTCACAACAAACATTCATTTCAACACAGCATTAGCCACATTAATATCAAAGAAAAAGCTCTACAGTTAACAGATAAACAGTTCTTAAATTCTGCCACTCTCCTCGCCCCGCTACCTCTCTCCTCATCCTGCAGCTGCTCCTCTCTCCCCGCTGCTGCTCCTCTCTCCCCATTGCTGCTCCTCTCTCCCCGCTGCTGCTCCTCTCTCCCCATTGCTGCTCCTCTCTCCCCACTGCTGCTCCTCTCCCCCTGCTGCTGCTCCTCTCTCTCTGTTGCTGGTTCTTTCCCCTCGCTGCTGCTCCTCTCTCCCCACTTCTGTTCCCCTCTCTCCGCGGCTGCTCCACTCTCCCTGCTGCTGCTCCTCTCTCTCCACTGCTGCTCCTCTCCCCCCGCTGCTGCTCCTCTCTCCCCACTGCTGCTCCTCTTGCCCTGCTGCTGCTCCTCTCACCCACTGTTTGCGCTGCTCCTGCTCCTCTCTCCAGACCAATCAGCTGCTTCTTTTTGCCTGACATCATCTCAGGAGCTCCGTCCATCAAGGCTTGCATTTTCTCCATCATCATAATCAATTTCAGGAGTATTATTCGTGCTTTAGCACCATTAGCTCAGTTTTACAACTTAGATGGAAAATAATTATCAGACTGATAGTGAGGTGGAATAAAGCATCCCCATAAAATAGTCACACACTCGGACTAGGATATATGAAAGTTCATATAACGACTAGATGTGGAAATAGACTTAACTGAATAGCTAATATATTAAAACTTATTACAGCTACTTTAATTCAGGTATATTAGAACATGAATCACAATTCTTTTAAGCATCTGGCTGCTATTGGTCATTTTTAAAACCATATGCAAAATACCACTTTGGGCGTTAAAACTGCCTTGAGCTGAATTCACATCAGTCCGCAAAATCTGATTTAGGTGTTACCATTGACAGACAATATTTTACACCAGTGGACTAAAACCATTGTCCACTTTACAACACATGGCAGTGGAATATTGCATCGAATTTACAGGACAAAAACAGGCCATTAGGATATAAAAGCAAGGAAGTTATAATAAACATGTATAAAATTGTAGCATTGCGTCCAGTTATGGCCACCACACTTTAGGAATGATGGGAAAGCATCAGAGAAGGTACAGAAAATATTCATGAATATGATTCCAGAGAAGAGAAACTTCAGTTGTGTTACATTGGAAAAGCTGGAATTGTTCTCCATGGGGAAGAGAAGATTCAGAGGAGATTTGTTGGAGGTGCTCATAATCATGACATAATGGACAGAATAGCTGGGGAGAAATTGTTCCTGTTGGCAGAATGATTGAAAACCAGAGGACACCGATTTAAGGTGATTGGCAGAATAATGCGATGGTGACACTGCTTAAGCTTATGCAGTAAGGGATCTGGAATGCTCTGGCCTGCGAGTGTGGTGGAGACAGATTCAGTCATGGTCTTCCAAAGAGGATTGAATAATTTTTTGAAGGGAATGTGTTTTCATTATGGTGGAGAAAAGGTAGGAAAGTGGGAGAGTGCAGAGAGCACGTACAGGCGCAATGGGCCAAGTGGCCTTCTTCCTTGCAATAACCATTCTATGATTCATTGAGCCATGCAAGTCTTCATGCTCCACATGAGCCTCCTCCCAGACCTCTTTATCTCCTCATCGCCCTATTTTTCTATTCCTTTCTCCCTCACGTACTTAACTATTTTTTGGAAAGATATACAGGGACGGGTAGCAAATATTCTAAAACTAGTTAAATTTGTGATATTGCCTGATTCAGAAAGTCACGTTTATTGTGAGTTAAGAATCTACATTTTGCACTCACCAGCACCTTAACTTTAAACAGGAGTGAGCTGCTGATTCTCTACATCTCCCAGTGTGCATTGGCAGAGACAAGGGATTAACAGGATGGGCGGCACTATTCTTCCTGTCAACCCGTAGCACTAATGGAAGGCAAGAGCTTGAATAAAAGTGTAAGTGAACAAGTTAATGCAAATTCCCTACTGCTCCAACTTGTATCATTTATATTGTCAGGTGGGTGGTCAGAGGCACAAGCAACAGTATTTCATCAAACTCCTGTTTATACAAAAAACAGGAGTGTTTGCCACGCATCCAGCTATGAGTAACCGGGGACTTGCAAATGTTGCAAAATAAGCAATGGAGGTGGCGTTTTTGTTTTCCACTAAGTTGTCAGTTGTAACTAGCACCCAGGCATAAGGATCAGAAATTTTACCTGCAAAACAAAAGAGCACATCATCTGACAAAATATTTCTTGAACTGTACCAGTTGGACCCGAGAGAGTGGATCAGCAATATAGATTTGAAAAACTGCCATGGAGAGGAGCACTCAAAACACAAGTGGGAAAAGTAAGGCACCAGTTAAAGGTGTCTATTACAAGTGAACTGATTCTATTATGAAACTAATATGTAGTTGCATATAGATAGATAGTGGCCTTGAATCTGACAGCATTACAATGGCCCTTGCTAAGTTAACAGCAGCCAACATGTGGAATTCTCTTCCATGGTGGCTCTTGACACCATCAAAGGCATCGGTGTCGATCTGTCCAGAGATCTATCTGATAGCTGACTGAAAAATTATTATTTAATGCAATTGAAAGTGATCAATGGATCTAGCTGTCCCAGTCAATTCAAACATTCTGGGCAGAATTCTCCATTTGGGAGACTAAGGGCTGGTTTTCCGATGTCAGGAGGAAGCATCTAGTTTTACAATGACAAAGTCGGCGCCACTCCCACACCGATTATCCGACGGTGGGGAGCTCGCAGCCGCGCCACGTAAAACTACCGGAGTTCCCGACATAAACGGCCGAGGAATTTCCGGGTCCCTGGCCGCACCTCCTGCAATGGTCGCACCGTACAACATGGCGCGGCCGCACGCTGACCCGGCCGGCCAAATAGTGTCCCCATGGACACCCCCTCACCACCGCTTGGACACCCCCCACCAGTCCCCCCAGTCCTCACCGAAGCCCCCCTGCCAGAAGCACAGCTCCCACCCAATTGTAGCGGCGCTGGAACCAGTCTGCAGCCGCCATGCTGCATTTACAAAACTCAAACCACATGTGAAACACGCAGTCGGGAACACGGCCCATCGGGGGCAGAGCATTGGGGGAGGGCCTCAAAGCGACGTGCTGACACCGTTGCAACAGCGTGCGGTGTGCGTCTTGGTCTTGATGATGCCGATTTGCATTTGCCGGAGCATCCAAAAAATGGCACTGGTCACAAATGGGGATTCTCCGCCCGATCAATGAATAGGACTTTGGCGTGGGGCAACGGAGAATTCTGTCCCAAGTTATTAGATCGGAGTAGATTCGCTCAAGATTGGCGCTAGGAATGGTCCCTAGGAGTGATTCACTCACCCGTGCCATGCAAACTTATGCATAGTGAGGAGCTCCCTGGATTCCGTTCCGAATCTCGTTACTGGGCTGCCATTTTGAACGGCGCCCAATACCAATTCTTAGCGGCTAGCATCCTTCCCCCCGCACAATGGAAATCCGGCTCCCCCCATGCAGATTTATGGGCATCCCCCCCCCCCCCACCATGGTAACCACCCCCTCTTGCACAGCACGTATGCATGAGGGTGACCTACCCCCCACCTGCCCCTGCAGCAGACCTCCAACAGAGAATCAGAACCGACCCATCAGATCCCCACATCAGAACCTTCCATATCAGAGACCACCCATATCAGAGATCCCCAAAGGAAAGACTCCCAATATCAGAAACCCCCCACCAGAGATCCTCATGTTAAACTCCTCTATATCAGACACCCCCATATCAGAGACCCCCCGTCAGAGACACCCTTACATCAGAGACTCTCCATCAGATCCCCCCCCATCAAAGACCAACCCATATCAGAGACAGAGATCTCTATCATAGACAGCACCATATCAGAGAGCCCCCCCCCCCCCTGCACACACATATCATTCACCTTGCCTGGAAACTAAAGAGCAGACTTGGCAGAAACATTGAAAAATCACTGTTTTTTATACTTACCTGTGCCTGACATCCGCTGCCTCAGACAGATCTTTGGAAAGCAGGAGTTGTTGTTTCATAGGAAGCCAAGAAACACCATGAGGCTTTAACCACCCCCCCCTCCCCCCCGCAGACGCTTTGATCTGCGAGGCTTTTATCACTTTCAAAGAGAAATAGCTTTTAATAGGCTGTAATTGATAGGATAATAGCTTCCCGGCAGCCAGGTATCTGGATTATTTATTTGAATCTCCTTTCACGCTTGAATGCATCTGAAGTACCTTACTGTGAACCTAACCACAATGTTTATAAACATCCAGCTATGATTGACAGGCCATCACCACAGCAAAAGCAGTTAAGTGCTTACTGGAAAAGTAGAAGATAAAGCACTTGTCTCCGAGGTATTTATCAACATTTTGGTTAGCTTGTGGGTTTGCATTGTGATAGGAGGGGCTCGTCAATGGACTTTGGGGGCACCTACATTACATACTTATCCCCTTGATCCACCACGGGTCCACCTCATCATGGCCACGCTTAAAGGTACTTGCACCAATCCACATCTGCATGAATTCTGGCCATGAGTGCCAGAGCATCATAGAAGCTTGGAGAGTTGGGCTTTAAGCCTGATAATCAGATGCAAATGGATTCATATTACCTATTTGCATTCTCCCATCGGCGCGTGACATGTAGCTCACAGTCGCCACTTGCAAGGGACCAGAGCATCAGATGGTGCTATTTCCATTTTTTTTGTCTGACACGTGATTCTCTGCTGCATCAGGAACTCTGCTCTCGGCGGCGGGCTGTAATTGACATTGTGTGGATATTTTTACAATACGATTGGTTAGATTGACAACTCTATTTCTGTTGGTGATTCGAGTTGGATTTGTGAGGGGCTGCAGCACTATTTTTTGTCATAAATCTCTTCATTTAGGAATTAAAGGTTGATTTTTATATTTAGCTGCCTGCATTCAATCCACTGATCACTTAGAAAGCATCAGAGGAAGCAACCCAGTCAGCCGACTGTGTGATCGTGTGAAGTAAGTGTGCCTTGTGGGTTAAACTTATGTTGAGAGTTAGTACACGAGGTGTGTGTTTCTGCTATTGAAGTTCTGAAACAAATAAAAGTTTGTAATTAATGTAGATTCACTGCTTGTATTGAGTGTTTTTCTTTTACCTGGCTTAAATTCAATAAGTTTGTTTAGTGTTTTATAGCCTGACCCATAGTTTGATTGAGCGCAATTTGTACACAGTATCTACCCAAGTCAAGGCAATCAATGAAGGTGACATCTCCACTAATCTGGAATAGAGCAATGATGCTTTGACTGGGAAAACTGATTGGTTTGATCTTAATTCCCAGTTCAAGCCAGGAGCTGTCTCCTCACAGTCTTTATTAGAACAACTTTATTCACATAGCATCTGTAACATACTAATACAGTACGGAAGTCATTCAAGTACTATCAGACAAAATGTGACATTGCATGAGACAATAATGTTTGGACAGCGGCCTAAAAAGTTAGGTTATAAGGAGCATCTTAAAGTTTGAATTGGAAGCAAGGAGGCAAGAGAGGTTTAGGAAGAGAATTCCAGCTCATAGGGCATTGATAGCTGAAGATACCAATGGTGGAATGAGTAAAATTGGAAAAGTGCAAATGACATGAATAAGAGGAGTTCAGATATCTCAAATGGCTGTAAAGTTGGAGGAGAAAGAAATTTGGGAGGTGTTTGAAAACAAAGACGAGAATTTGTAATTCAAAGCGTTGTTAATGTTAATGTTAATGAATAGCTACGTTTCTCGGTCCGCGTTAAAGGAGGAAAGAGAGGAAGACATATTTAGGGAAGGAATTTCTGAATATCAATAATTATTTTCTTAGGTTCCCAATGAGTATAATTTCTCAACTAGAACAGGTGGAGCAGCCACTGAAATGTTTTGTTTTCTGAAAGTAACGATTCACATACTCTGAAGTTTAATCTACATTGTCCATCTCCACTGAAATGTGACTTTGAATTTCTCACTGGTCAGTTTACTTCAAGAGTATGATTTTTCACATATAGTACACCGAGGACCCACACATATTTCAGTGCCATTGTCAGAAATCCTAAAATCTTTACAGGTGGACTCCTCTGCTGAGGGAGCAGCGAATCCTAAATCTGGAACAGCCATGGAGCCGCTATGACAGGAGATAGTAGAAAGGCTAAATACAGTGTCAAATGTCCAGTGGACCCAGGGAAAAGACGTTTGAGAACCTCAGACCAACAATGTTAATGCTACCCAAACTTTCCATCATTATTATATATGCCAGAAAGTGCTTACTCTTAACCTCTCACACATTATTTGAGACCATTATAAATCACCTAAAGCTTTCTCATAGCTTTCCATATTCACATATACTGCTCCAAGACTAAACTTTCCTCAATTATTATCACAGTATTGACTGTACAAGTGTTCCTGGGAAGCAAGCTTCCACAAATCTAGCTGTACCATTGATATTAATTAACTCAAACTATACTGAGATACAGGATTGCTTCCTATATGTCTTTGTAGGTGCTCTTCAAAATTCCAGTATCTCAATAAGAATAGTATCTCAATACTAAGATGGTTCTGAGAAGGTCACTCTCCAAATATTGTGGATTAGACGTTTCCAAAGAGTGGGGAGGGTAAACTGGAGACATAGAACATAGAACAGTACAGCACAGAACAGGCCCTTCGGCCCTCGATGTTGTGCCGAGCAATGATCACCCTACTCAAATCCACGTACCCACCCTATACCCGTAACCCAACAACTCCCCCCCCCCCCCCTAACCTTACTATGACACTACGGGCAATTTAGCATGGCCAATCCACCTAACCCGCACATCTTTGGACTGTGGGAGGAAACCGGAGTACCCGGAGGAAACCCACGCACACACGGGGAGGACGTGCAGACTCCACACAGACAGTGACCCAGCCGGGAAACGAACCTGGGACCCTGGAGCTGTGAAGCATTGATGCTAACCACCATGCTACCATGCTGCCCCGACTTCTTAAGTCGAAGAAACAAGTGTCTCCATTCAGCTTTGTGGAACTCTGAGATTTCAATCTTTTGGGGCTTTGAAAGAATCATATTTGTTGGACTATAACATGCTTGAGGAGGTAGAACACCAAGTTTTAAAAAAAACTTGGAAAATATTTGAGTGTTGTCACACAACAATTATAGGCAAATATTTTTTGCAAATATATTAGACAAAATAAAGTTGTATTTAAGCATGACTTAACTAAATCAGTTTGGATCCGAATAATGCATCTTTATGATCTAATAGTGCCTATAGAAGGAATCCATTAGTTGTACCTATATGGTCCTCTACAATGGCTCACAACAACTGTGATCTAACATGAGACTTGGGTTTCTGGAATTTGTGAAAAATATAATTAATGCAATATGGTCAACTAATTGTGATTTCTTCCAGGGAAGTTATGCTACCTGGTATAGCTAAATTAGATGGAGTCAGTGGATCGCATGGTGGGCGGCACGGTAGCACAGTGGCTAGCACTGCGGCTTCACAGCTGCAGGTCCCAGGTTCAATTCCCGGCTTGGGTCACTGTCTGTGCGGAGTCTGCATGGGTTTCCTCCGGGTGCTCCGGTTTTCTCCCACAGTCCAAAGATGTGCAGGTTAGATGCACTGGCCATGCTAAATTGCCCTTATTGTCCACAAAGGTTAGGTGGCGTTACTGGGTTACGATGGAAGTGTGAGCTTAAGTGCGGTGGTCTTTCCAAGGGTCGGTGCAGACTCGATGGACCAAGTGGCTTCCTTCTGCACTGCAAATGCTATGATTCTATGATTCTATGATTCTACAATCAGTAGGCCTTTTATATATTTCTAATATTTTCAGAGATCCATCATATAGGGCTCAACAATCTTCACAGCTGTGCAGAAGCCTGCTCCAATTCGGATCACTTGACATGCTGAAGGTATGCCCAGCAAAAGGAGAGAGCCTTGGGTTGTCATAAAATAGATTGCTGTCTCTCAGGGCAACACCACATCCAATCATATCCAGGTGTAACAACATCCCTGCAATGGACACAGTGGTCCAGATGGCCACAGCGGTATATTGAATAGTATCAGTGACTTCGAGGGATCCTGATATATGGGACAACTGCAATGCTCATTCATTCTGCTGTCATTTTCCATGGGAAAATTGATGAGGAAAGCTACTCTAATGAACAAATACATCAAGTGGCCCTTGGTGTGATCTGTCACTCAAAAGATGTTTCAAAAATGTTGGTATTCCCTAAATTAACTTTGAGGTAAATGCAGAACAACCGTAGCTACCTTTGCAACCATTGGCAAAATTGTCCCTTTTGTTGGCCTTGTTTGCACACCGGCGAAATTCTCCGACCCCCCGCAGGGTCGTAGAATCGCCCGGGGCCGCCGAAAATCCCGCCCCCGCCATGGCCGGAATTCTCCACCACCCGGGAATTGGCGGGGGCGGGAATCATGCCCCGCCGATCGGCGTGCCCCCCCGCGGCGATTCTCCGGCCCACATTGGGCCGAAGTCCCGCCGCTGGGAGGCCCCTCCTGCCGCTGTGGTTTGAACCACCTCTGGTGGTGGCGGGATTGGCGGCGCGAGCGGGCCCCCGGGTCCGGGGAGGGGGGGCGCGGGCCGATCGGACCCCGGGGGTGCCCCCACGGTGGCCAGGCCCACGATATGGGCCCACTGATCGGCGGGTGGGCCAGTGCCGTGGGGGCACTCTTTTACTTCCGCCGCCGTCGCGGCCTCCACCATGGCGAAGGCGGAAGAGAATCCCCCAGCCGCATGCGCCGGTGGTGACGTCAGCGGCAGCGCGAACCGGTGAAGGCCTTTCGGCCAGCCCCGGCACCGGGCAGCGGGCGTTAAAGGCCGTTGTTGCCGGATTTGGCGCCAGTTGGCGTGGTGCCAACCGCTCCGGCGCGGGCCTAGCCCCTCAATGTGAGGTGCGGAGAAGTCCACACCTTTGGGGAGGCCGGAGTGGTTGGCGCCACTCCGCTACGCCGGGACCCCCCGCCCCGCCGGGTAGGGTTGAATGCCGCCCAATCCGCACATTGCGCCCCTGGGGAATTTGAACCAATGAAGGGAAATATCCTTAGTTAATCTCAAGGAGCTATGTTTGTGCTTGTATACATTGGTGCCTGTGACACAAATAAACCTGCCTCACACATATCATTTCATTTTCTCCTGCGTCTAGCACTCAATCAATATTCACTTTAGGAATTTGCATTGTAGCAGTCAATCCAGCAACTCATCTTTTCGAATAGTCAATAATATCTTGAGCCTTTCACAATCATATTTTTGGGGTGACAAACTGAGCATACAATGCATCAAGTAAGAAGCTGGCAACTCATGCAATTTAAATTTAAATGCAATTTACATAGCATAATTCCATACCAGCCTCCCCGAACAGGCGCCGGAATGGGGCTTTTCACAGTAACTTCATTTGAAGCCCACTTGTGACAATAAGCGATTTTCATTCATTTCATTTTTGTGATATCCTTTACCCGTAAGCTGCTCGCGTCAGTCAGTATTAGTTGGAAGATTATAGGCAGCACAAATAGAATGTGGGTCCAACAAAATTGAACACTAATTATCTTAATTTATTGTCTTATTAAATTGATGGGGACTGGAATTTGATTCAAACCCATTGACTGTTGTTAGGATAATGTCATCGATGACTAGCATTTACAGAATAGGACCTCTAATTTTGTCACTAATATTACTAATTAAGTAATTTCAGTCAAAAGGAATGAATGGATTGTCACACTGTCCAGTGGGAATGCTCTTTTGAACAAGTGTAGGCAACCTTTCCACTGCATAAAACAAGGCATTAGACCCGACTTGGTAAATCTTGTTATTAGCACTGAATGCAGAAAGTTGATAAATATTTCCATCTGCCCTAACATTCTTCATTGTGTTAAGAAGAATATTTAAAGTAAGAGATGCAAAGCATAATGCAAATTAGCATGAACCAAAAGTCATATAAAAATGATTGAATATTAATGATCGTGAAATACCATATCGGCATTAGTTCAAGTATGATTAGTGAATTTAAACATCTGAAACAGATCTTAATTATACAGGAGGATGAATTTTAATTAAGGTCAGTTTTAACAATTTAAGATTTGAAACTGACTTCACAAAATTCCTTTAAATAATGATGTTTTCCCACTAATTATTGTTACGATGACAAAAATAATTGGAACATTTTGAACTTTTTCAAAACATGATACATAAACCACTTTGCATTTCAAAATCAATCATTATTAGATAAATTAGTTAAAATTTGATTTTTCAAATGAGTCGTACAGGATGTGTCGCTGTACTGAAAAGGAAAGAATGATTAGATTGACTTATTCTTGAAACTTAAATCAACTCGTAACACTATTCTCCCATCCACTCCTCCAGAGGTTTACTGTTATTGGGCGGGATTCTCCCAATGGGCGGCTAAGTGCCGACGCCAGAGTAAAAACAGGAGTGTTTTACTCCGGCGCGACACCCATTCTGGGACCCCATTCTGCGGCCCAGAGGAGGCTCGGACGGTGCTGGAGCAGCCTACGATGCTCCAGCTGCCAATCCCGGCCTGAACCCGGCGCCGCGGGGTCTGCATATGTGCAGTTGGGCCGGTGCTAACTAGCGCATGCGCAGTGGCCTTCTTCCCCGCGCCGGCTCCGACGCGTAGGGCTACAGGAGCAGAGAGGCCGAACCGCCGATCGGTGAGCCCTGATCGCGGGCCAGGCCACTACGGAGGCCCCCCCCCACCGGGGTTGGACCCTCCCTCCCCCCCCACAGGCCGTTCCCGGATCCTTCAATGCCAAGGTCCCGCTGTTTCAGAGGATGTTAGAACAGCGCTGGCGGGACTCGGCTTTTTGATGACGGCCGCTCGGCCCATTCGGGCCGGAGAATCGGCGCATAGGCCCGTGCTGGCATACCCGATCCGGCGGATGGTCGGAGAATTCAGCCCCTTATACCCCTAGATTACCCTGAGAGAACAGAAAGGAAGCACACAACAGAGACAAGATATGATACTACAAATTGTGCAGTGTTCATAGTAATTTGCACCAGAACTCAATTACAAATTGTGGGCGTGATTCTCCGCCCCCCACGACAGGTTGGAGAATAGCGGGAGGGCCTTCCCAACATTTTTCCTGACCTCCCGCTATTCTCCGCCCCCCCCCCCCCCCCCCCCCCCCCCCCACGGCCGCCCCACGACACGAATCTCCCCTAGCCGATGGGCCGATTTCCCAGGCCTTTACGGCCGTTTTCACGAACTCCAACACACCTGCTCTCACAGTTTGTGAAAACGGCCGCAAAGTGCCGTTCTGGAGAACCATGCCACCGATTGGCACGGCCGCACCACGGCCGTGCCAAGGGTGGCATGGGCCCGCGATTGGAGGGCACTGATCGCGGGCAGCGGGTCCGAACCCCGCGCACTCTTTGTTCCTCCGCCGCCCCGCTGGATCAGTCCACGGGGCGGCTGAGGGGCATAACGGCCCGCGCATGCGCGGGTTTCACGCATATGCATGATGACGTCATCCGCGCATGCGCGGCTGACGTCATTGTTTGCGTCAGCCGCCGTTAACCTTGGCGTGCGGGCTTAGCGAAGTTCGCTAAGCCTGCGATGCCGAGGTTCACGGGGCCCCGCTGCTAGCCCCGACCGGGGAACAGAATCGGTCCCGGGAGGGGGCGCGGAGGCTGCCGTGAAACACGGCCAGTTTCACGGCAGCCTTCACGACTCTCCGCATTTGCGGAGAATCGCGCCCTGTATCTTTTGCAAAGATACAGGGTGAAATTTTCCATCAGCTGATGCCAAAAATCGGAAAAGGCGATTGGGCAGAGAATTGGTCGTGAGGGAAAAATCGTGGCCAGCACCGGGCGCCTGCCAGAATGCCATGCTCCGATGCCTCGACAGTGGCATCAATGTGTTCTACACCATGTGCAGTAAACGCCATCCACATATCATTAGCAGGTCTAACCTGGTATTTTCCGGAGCTTCCACAATGCTCTGCCTCCGCCGGGAGGAATTACCGACTGCGAGTTTCACTTGTCGTTTCAAAAATCATAAGCAGGTGCCATGGCTCCTGATGGAGAGAAAGGAGGTATGGAAAGTGTCTAACATAGTGTGCTGACAGTTGTGCCGCTTGCCGGGCGATTTCTGCTTGGGCCAGGGGAAGTAGCGGATGGCAGCCAAGAATGAGCCATAGAGTCGGGGTGGATGGGCACGGAACACCATTGCCGCATCATGCAAGCCAGCCATGCAACAGCGCTTGCCACTGAATGTCATTGGTATGGGTGTACCCCCAGGCTACACCCCTCGGTATCCTTTCGCCCTGGCTGACCAATCAACGGGATGGGCGTGCTCTGGCGCAACCAGTGCCATCTTGTTGGCTGGGAGTGGAGCGCTAATATGTAGCTGCAGCTCATTAGCATTTTGAGTGCCAATCTCGACTCCGATGAATCGGACACCATTTTTAATTGGAACGATTGCATTCCACGTGGCGCCGGTGCTAGCCCATTAACGGTTTATGAATTTCTCTGGGAGCGGCGCCAATTTTGTTGTCATAGAAGTCCACCGAATGTCCCAGCATCAGCACTTAGTCTGTGAAATGGAGATTCAACCTACTGTTCTTCTTCAGTTCAAGTTTGTCACTGTTCTCTGCTTCAAACTATATTGAACCAGAAAACCCAAGTTCATTGTTGTCTCTGTTTAGCCTCATCTTTAGCCAGGAACTGCAGGGAGTTTAGAGCCCAACTCACCAGCAGTTGCCCACTAATTAAATTATTTTGTCATCAAGGGGCAAATAAGACAGTTGAAGTAAACGGCAAAGCGGGAGTCTGAAGAGTTCATAAGAAAGACGTTTATTCAGCATAGCAGCAGTATCTACACAGGATCCAGTTACACATCTCAGAGTCCTCACTCTTTCTTTCAGTTGCTACAGCAGCTGACCTGTTATACCAGTGCTGGGTAATGATGCGACCATCAATTCACGCGAAACAGTGTGTAGATGTAAACTGTGGCTTTAATCGAATAGAACAGTGCCTGCCTGTGACTGCTTTGCTACTGAGAGCCGCTGACAGAGCTACTGCTCTTTATACCTCCCCTCAAGGGGAGGAGCCGGGGCGGAGCACACAAAGGCACCAATATGATACATCACAGGTAATACATTACAATGGTCCATAGGTGGAGCCCTCATGGGTAACAGCGTGGTTTAGTTACATATATGGTGAATGGTTACTGCAATATGTTCACCACAGGTAACTCACAACACAATCAGCAGTAGGGATCAATCATCCCAACTGGATGAATCCCATGCAGGTTTATAACACCCCTCCCCCACAATGTTCGAAAACTCACATAAATGACTATGGAGAAGAGGACATAGAAAATAAATTGTGGAGAACAAAGAGGACGCAAAACCGATTCAACAAAATCGCAATGACCGGATGACAACAACAAAAAAGTGTTTAGGGCCCAACAAGGCAGCGCAAAAACGGTGGAACAGGGTGGAACGGTGTACACTCCACAGAATATTATGTCTGGCCCAACACCCCCACCAACCACACATAGGGCGAAGCCACTAACAGCTAAGCCTGGGGATGGTGCGCACCATAGCGTCTGACCCATCGACCCAAGGCCTTACCGGCACTGTAAAACTTCAACCACAAGGGGACCAGGCTGGAGAGAGGGATCATCAAACAACACCCAACACTACACCCCATATACCCCAAAAATGCTTGCCACAGTGTCAGCGTACAAAAAAAGGGAAATTAACCGTACCCACTGAGCATGCAGGGAGCTTTTGTCCCATAATTTATACAGCACCGATTCATTCAGGCATGTCACACAAAAACAACACATGGTCCACAAACCCCAACAATGTCTGTAGGCACAAAGCCTGCAGCCATGCGACAATCATCAGCACCCAAGTAAAATACCGTCCATCTCACAGTCCCAACCATCGTGCAACGTTCTTTCAAAATCAATGCCGCACTCACCAACCCGAATGACAGGCCAAAAGGGCGGCAGCGAACTCCAATCAGGACTCCCCAGTAACCCATTCTGCCACAACAAGCCGACATTGCGTAAAGGCCACAAATGGAAATGGATGAAAATGTTGCACGACCGTCACCAGAAGTCACCCTAATGATGTCGCGTCCGGTATTTCCGGATACATCAGACCCCAGAGGTCTCCGAGCATAGACGTGCGCTCGACAAGCTGGCATTAATCCTCAGTCCTGCACTCACCTGCTCACCAATATATGCTCTGAAAAAGAGTCTCGCAGCAAAGAAAACCTGTACCTCAGTCCACGCAAAAAATTATAATTTGGGGGAATTCTTCCTTGTCGCAATTGAAGTAAACAGAAATCAGGGGAGTCTAGAAGAGTACATAAGAAAGACTTTTATTCAGCATAACAGCAGTAAAGGTTGAGCGTCCCTTATCCGGAATGCTTGGGGCTTAAGGTGTGTCAGATTTCGGATTTCTTCAGATTTTGGAATACCTGTATAATGCGGTAGCTCATCCAGCAAGTCTTCCACATTTCAATAACCTTCAAGACAGTTTTTGATATTTTGGCTCGCGTCAAGAGAAATCTCGATTAGAAACATACACACACAAAAGATTTGATTGAAAAGCCTGCCTTGCTTCCTGTGTGTCTGTTTTTTTCTGCTTCTCATCTTGTTTGAAGTTGAGCGGCTCTGGGTTTCATTAGATCGATATTTCTGTTGCCGTATACTGCCCTGCTGACTGGAGAGACACTTTGTAAAGCCAGTTGAAAGAGAGCTAGAGCCCACATCCACGGCCATGAGCACCACTCTCATGGTATCTTGCCTTCTGTATGCCAGCAGCCTCCGGCAGTGCATCTCCAGAATACCCCTCACCAGGTGGACCAAGTCTTTGCACTTGCTTCTCGGTGACCAGGATGGAGCCCATCTCTTCCTCACCTTCTTGGAGAGGGAGAAAGGCTTGGTCAGATTGGATTTCTGGTCCCAGAGTTATAACAACAATTTTTCCGTAACATTAAATAAAAATAGGTGTTAACAGGTCCTTTGCTGATCTATTGGATTGGATCATTGGATTGCACAGGAACCTTTTAACCTTCACAATAACAGTGACAACTATAGTATGGATTGGATTGGATTGGATTTGTTTATTGTCACGTGTACCGAGGTACAGTGAAAAGTATTTTTCTGCAAGCAGCTCAACAGATCATTCAGTACATGGGAAGAAAAGGGAATTGAACAGAATTCAAGAAAATACATGAGAATACATAATAGGGCAACACAATATATACAATGTACTACATAAGCATTGGCATCGGATGAAGCAGACATGGGTGTAGTGTTAATGAGGACAGTCCATAAAAGGGTCATTTAGGAGTCTGGTGACAGTGGGGAAGAAGCTGTTTTTGAGTCTGTTCGTCCGTGTTCTCAGACTTCTGAATCTCCTGCCCGATGGAAGAAGTTGGAAAAGTGAGTAAGCCGGGTGGGAGGGATGCTGTGGGATCATTTGTGGGATGCTGAAACTATATGGCAGATTGCAAAACTGAAACTTATTTGTTTCAAAACTGAAAAAATTATTTGTACAACTTTATAAACTGTCTTATAATGGATTGATTACTACACTCTGTTATTCAATATTGGTCAGCATGGTGGCACAGTGGTTAGCAGTGCTGCGTCACAGCACGAGGGACCCAGGTTCAATTTCATCCTTGGTTGACTGTCTATGAGCTTGGATATGCTCCTCATATCTGCATGGCTTTCCTCTGAGTACTCCGGTTTCCTCTCACAGTCCATAGATATGCTGGTTCAGTGCATTGGCAATGCTAAATTGCCCCTTAATATCCAAAGATGTGTAGGTTAGGTTAAGGGGTTATTGGGAAAGGGTGGGGGAGTGAGCTTGGATGGAGTACTCTTTAAGAGGGTTAGCGCAGACCTTTTTCTTAAATTTTTTTTAATAAACTTTGAGTACCCAATTCATTTTTTCCAATCAAGAGGCAATTTAGCATGGCCAATCCACATACCCTGCACATCTTTGGGTTGTGGGGGGTAGCCCACACAAATACGGGGAGAATGTGCAAACTCCACACGGACAGTGACCCAGAACCTGGGACCTCAGCGTCATGAGGCAGCAATGCTAACCACTGCGCTGGTCAGCGCAGACCTGATGGTCGAAATGGCCTCCTTCTGCACTGCAGTGATTCTATGATTCTATGATTCAGCACAGAGGCACTCAGGAAGACAATAGTCCAATATGAATCCAGCTAGGCTATTGGGCACAAGGTGGGTTTGAATTGGATGCTTATTGTCATTCTGCACAATTTAATGCTCTATTAATTGTTTGTGAAATCTGAAAGTGTGAGAAACAGCCACTTAATGCAAAACTATGCTCTTTGTAACTAATTCACTCCTTTGTTAGCTGTGAATTGCCACTTTTCACAATGATATTGCAGTTCTTCTTGTATTCATACTATTTACTGATTTCATCTGTAAATTATGATTTCTACGATTTTCCAGACCTTGCATGTGCCACATCTCAGTTGAGTCATATGCAACTAATTGTACAGGTTAAATGGTTATTCAGCTTGTTAAGTAGCATCTTTGATGTGGCCCCTTAGCCGTGCAATTCATTACATATGTTTATTGCACACCAGGATTTAGTGACACACAACTCTTGGGACTTTATATTTCAGGCAGAATTACGAATGGGGTAAATTGTCAAAATATCGACTTAAAGGAAAGACTTGCGTTGTAATCGGCCAACATATCCAAAAGTGATTTACAGGCAGCAAAGTTCTCTCTTCCTCTTAGACAGTCCCTCGAGATCGAGGATAATTTGCTTCCACTGTGGTTTGATGTGTCGTGAGAAGGATGATAAGTCAAATGCACAATCAGCAGACTCTGCCACATATAGGGTATAGGGCAGGTAATGCTTGAAGAGACAGGCATAGGAAATATTTGGATGTTTGTGCACACTCTCCAATGCTTCACATTAGCCTCTGTGTGCTCCCAGTGAAGTCTCTTGATGCATTTGGTGCATTCCTGGATAAGCCTCCTCCAGTTTGGTCTGTCACAAGCTGCCCACTCCCAAAAGTCAGCAGGGGTGTTTGATCTCTTCAGGGATGCTATGAAGACATCCCTAAAGCATTTATGCTGTCCTGCTGGGGCTCTCCTGCCTCAACCAAGTTACAAATAGAACAATTGCTTTGAGAATCTGGTATCAGGGAAATGAATGACTCGTCCCACCCAGCGGACCTAGTTTATGTTGGCTTTATAGAGGACACTGCCATTGGACCATCTTTCTTGCCATTGCAGCCTTTCAGGGAATCACATTCGTGCGATGAAATCTCCAAAGAGGATCAGTTTGTTGTCTATTGAGTCTCGGGCAAGGGATTGCTCAAGATTGGATGGCACTGCCAGGGTGCCAGGATGGCAGTATCAGCGTGCCCAGGTGGCAGTGCCAGAGTGCCATGCCAAAAGTCCCAATGTGCCCAAGTGCCAGAGGGAATGCCAGGGTACCATCATGCCCAGAGCCCGACCACCCCAGGCCTCTGATGGCATGTGAGACCCCCAGGTGCCATTAGGAATGGTCCACGTTTGTGTAGATCAGTGCTAAATGGTGGAATAGCAAGCTTTCCACGGCACGGCTGCTCTATCCAGTCCCTTGGGATATTCGGATGCAGATATATTTAAATAAACCTCATGGCTCATTTAAATATGTTATTTGGATTTCATCCAGTGAGGACGAGATCCAGATCACGGCATCTCGTGAGATCTCGTTTGAACTCACGAGGTGTTCCAAGCATCACAAATCTCGTGAGAGGCCTCTGGCGAGATTTAACGGGCTCGTCGCGTCACCCGGTCATGCGCGACGAGGCCGTTTGATTACGCCCTACGACTGTAAAGCTGGAAAACTAGTCAAAGCTGGAACCAAACGCAGCAGGACACTGAAGACTCTCAAACATTACATTGGTGGAGAAAGGCAGTAGGCTGACCAGAAATACTTCAAATGTCACAGAAGATCAGGAACAAAGGGACCTTATAGTATAGCCAGTTCAAAGTGTAGCACTGTTGTAATGGATGAAACACTGCAGCTAATTTGTATAAAACAAGGGTGCATATACACCATGTTATCAAGACCACATAATCTGTTTAGTAGGTTGGTTGAGGGATAAATATTGGCCAGGATGCCAAGAAAACTGCACAGCTCTGTTTTGAAATAGGTTGAAGTTAAATAGGCCAAATTAAAGGGGAGACCAGGTCTTGGTTTAATGTCTCGACTGAAAGGCAAAACCATGGAAAGTACAGCACCCCCTTAGCATTACACTGGAATGCAAGCCAAGATTTTGTGATCAAGTCCCCTTTGTTCCCCCCCCCCCCCATTAAAAAAGTAACAAGTCAGAAAGACACTCTCTCTCTCTCTCTCTCTCCCTTTCTCTCTCTCTCTCTGTGCCCCAAAATGGCCTCTCAGGAACCCTGTTGAAAGGCTACCTTGGTCAATTTTTGGAAAATAGCAAATTGGTCTGCAGCTTGTCAATAATGAAATAAGAATTAGCCCATTGATTTTAGCTAATTACGTGTATTGTTTCAGCTTTTAAGACAATGCTTTCTCTTAAGCTGCATCTCTTACCTTGATGTTGGCCAATTGTTGACCTATAATTAGTTAACATAGGTGTCTGTCATGTAAAGTTGAGGCCTCGTGAACAAGGGCCTATTTATTCCCTTCCAGTCAAGGTTAACAAGTCATGTTATCTCTTTTTATTCTGTCGGCCTGAGAAGTACACTAGCTTCATATTCTCCAGCATTTTATGAATCTGTATTAATAATCAAGTGTTAATAATGCGTTTATAATTATAAAAGTTATGAGCTTTTACATTTCCAGCCGTTCTCACAATAATAATAATAATTAATGAATTATTTATTCTTTAATTGTCTCACAATTAAGGCTACCTACTTAACTAATCTGACTTGTTTTTAATAATGCTGGTTTAGTTTTTATTAAAATGGCTTCCATCAATTTTAGTACAAAATACTTGAAGAACGTATTAATTTAAACTACAAAATGATTGTCACACTAAAACTAGTGATTTTGAAACTACCAACATTAGTTAATGACTGAAAGGCAATTGACCCCTGGCAATTTGAGCTTTTTAAAAAAACAGCATACACCACTTAATATCCATTAATCATATCTTCAATCAGATCTGATGTGCTCCTCATTACTGATCAGCATTTCTACTGGTAAAAATGCTGGCAACCATTTGATCAAATAATGCATTGTGATTCTACTTGCCATCACCTTGTTTGCAACACACATTTGAGCACAAAATGCTGAGAACAACTTTTCCTTAACCCTGTAAATGGATTTAATTTCAACCTGAAATTGTTAATTAATAGTTACACGCTGCATTGTTCTGCTGTTGTGAAACTGATAGAATTGCTGAAGAATCTCAACATTTATGGAAGAAATATATTGACAGATGGCAATGCACTTGGAATCCAAAGAGCATTGTCTCTCATCCAAAAGGTTCCTTAGATCTGCCTTACTGGATCTGCTGCATCCCGTGAATATTCTTGTTTGGAATGCACTAAACTATCTCATGGTGCGAATGAGGACTGGAGTAGGAAAATCTGAAATTGTCCATCTTGTCCTACAGATATTGAGCTTTTTACTGATCAAACCATGGCTTGAGGAGGACTGATTGTGCAGATCTTTATCCAGTTGGGAGAAGAGGTGCAGTAATAATTCACCTTGATAAAAGAAACAAGGGAGATATCTGGGCAGGAATTCCCTGGTCATTGTGATTTGCTTTTCCTGGCGGCGTGGGGTGGCTTCAACGGGAAATCCCATTGTCAAACAGCGGGAGTATAGAATCCCTCCACCAGTGAACAGCGTCCCACTGAGAAGCCACATGGCTGGGGAACTGGAGAACCCAGTCCCAGAAGTATTATGTGTCAAGAAACATGGTAAAATGAATCAGAATAGTGGATAGTTGACGTTGTTGCATATGTACATGGGGAGAAAAACAAGTTTGCACAATGCATGTAGTCTGGAATTTCTTCTCCAGTGCCAACTTTACGATATCAGAGGACACTAATCTTATTAATACCATGCAAAAGGATGTAGCCCTAAATCACATTGACTGATTGTTTACACTAGCATGGTGCCAGATTCTCAGTTGAATGCAGTCCAAGGATAGAACATTGAATTTCTATGCCAGGTTTTCTCTGGAAAACCTACTTCGCATGACTGATTTCCTTCTTCAGTTAAATCCAAACTATAAAATCTAACATCTCTGTCTTTTTAACATCTCACCTGTTTTGAATTCGAATGGAAGAAGGATTTGCCTCCAAGGATCATGTAAGACTGATTTGCAGCCAAATTAGCATCATTCACTTTGGCTCTCAAAAGTAATGCAATTTTAATGGAAGGTAAAATTGGCTGAATGCTTTATTATTATAATAATGATGGTAAAGAACTTAAACAACAGTGATAGGTGACACATGCACCGGTGCTGTTTTTTTCACAGAAGAGTAAGTTGGCCAGGAAAGTATCTGGGAAAGCATCTAATTTAATTCAATAGAATACATTGTGTATGCGTAGCATCTTTTACCGTCAATTAGTGCCAACTATCCTTTGCTATGTGTTATATGTCATTGAAAGTGATCACAGTTCAATCCCGTCAATTTTAAGCTATCCTGATGAATCCTGGCTTTCTATGGGATTGACTGAGCTTAATTTAATCTGCTTTTTAACATTATGCAGCAGTTTTCTTTTGTTTAATTTTACAACATAAACAGAAATACTTTGATTGATTTTCAGAACTGAGTTAGCACTTTTACCCACACAAGAGAAAAACAGCAGAGCCTCTCTCTCTGATTTACTGCTGAAAAGTTAACCGAAAATGCCAATGAAAGTAAATTTGACTTGAATGCTGAACACAAACAAGTGTGACAATTTAGATAGATCTTACAGCTTGTAGCTGTTTAATATTTAGCTGTCCATTGGTTGTCTGTTTTATCCATTTTTTTAAGACTTGCTACTCTTGGTATCTACGGATTCATGGAGTTGGCTACATTCTGGTACTTTGCCCAGATTATTATTTTTAGGTGAATATAAATTGGCAACCCATTTGGCTGTGAAGGCCCAATCCAGAAGTCGTGGAAACAGAAGTAGGCCATGCAGCCCATCGAGTCTGCTCTACCATTCAATGAGATCATGGCTAATCTGATATAATCCTTTGCTCCACTTTCCCGCCTTATTCCATAACCCTTGACTCCCTTACTGATTAAAAATCTCAGTCTTGAGCAAATTTAACGACCCAGCCTCTACAGCTCTCTGCGGCAAAGAATTCCACAGATTCATTACCCTCTCAGAAAAGAAATTGCTCCTCATCTCTGTCTCAAATGGGTGACACCTTACTTTGAGATGATGCCCTCTGGTCCTAGACTTTCCCACAAAGGGAAACAACTTCTCAGCATCTATCCTGTCAAGCCCCCTGAGGATCCCATCTGTTTTAATAAGGTCGCCTCGCATTCTTCTAAACTCCAATGAGAACAGGCCCAACCAACTCAATCTCTCCTCATCAGAAAATCCCTTCATATCTGGAATCAAACTAAGTGAATCTTCGCAGGACTGCCTCCGAGGTCAGTATATCTTGGGCGGGATTCTCCGCCAGCGGGGTGTTCCGTTTTGATGGCACCCGGGGGTGCCTTGTACAGTTTTTATACCCCATTCTCTTTGAAAGAAAGGCCAACATTCCATTTACCTTTCCTACCACCTATTCTAATTCAGCATGCGTACATTCCAGTAGGGCATGATCTCTCCCTCTCTCCCATAGGTATGTGGCATCAAATTGTATCACTTTTAGTGCCTCATCAGTGAAGATAAGTTAACCCAGCACAGACCAGGAACAGAATTTAGCATGTTTTCAACTTAAGACTCAGTTACATATGCCTTTTGTCAGTTTAACAATCTTGGAGGGGTAACTTATTATGAAAGGAAAACAAATAAATTGTTAATTTCACTGAAAGTTGCCCTAGTCCCCGAGGACCATAGGCCGCTCTCTCTTTTTGAGAGAGAGAGCTGACTGGTGGTGATTTAACTTGAGGGTCGCCCCAATTACTTTGCTCTAAAGGTTACACTCTGCACAGGGAAGAGACCCTGGACTGAGACATTTACCTTCATCTTATGCAGGAACCAAGGTTTCACATCTGAATACATGAACACTGCTGATCATAATGAGGAGCTGTAGACACGGAGTCTTCTTGGGAGTTTATTTACAATCATGAACATTATGTACAATTGATTAACACCTATGCCTATGCTATGCAACTACATCTTCTTAATGTTCCTAACCTTGCTGCTACATCCTGATCTCCCTATATCCACAGTGGAAGTGGAGGCAGCCAGCTGACTGATACACCCTGTCTGTGCTTACCTTGGTGAGGTTCTTCTGGAGAGCCTAGTCTTGGTTGGCCTGGGCATGCTCTCAGGTACTGCGGTGTGGCAGTGGCACCCTCCTTGGTCTCGACAGGAAGAGGCCAATCAGATGGACCAGACAATCACAGAGTCACCTGAGTCGATGGCCCTGTGCTAGGCACCTGATGATCTCCTCCCCTGGCTGACTCGTTGAGAGGAAAGGGTAGCCAAAATGAGTTTCAGGTGCCCTGCACCTCGCTTGCAATGACACTGATGGATGGTGGCAAATGCCACTGTGATGGACTGCAGTTCTTGCAGCAGTGCAGGACCAATATCGTTGGTCAAAGTCTTCATGGCAGCTGCCATCCTACCAGTATTGACTTTGGTGCATTGGCATTGTGGCACTATCATGTTGGACTGAAGGCAGATGGACATCTCAATTGTCGCTAGCAATTTGAGGAGTGGAGCTGACATACCATCCTGATTTTCCTGTGATTTTCCAGTTCCAGCTGATTGAGGACCAGGTCTAGGGACTCATCATTTAACTTGGACTCAGCAGATTCCTTTTCTCCAGCAGTCCTCCGAGTGCCAGTGATCTTGGATGTCCCTACCTCCACCTGTTGCGGAACAGGTTGTGTGTTGTGTTCACCAGAATGTGATCCTGAGCATGCTCCACACCTAGGTGCCATTGAGGCATGTCTATCTGTGCTGGTGGAGTGTATGGGTGAGTGCGTGGTGGGTCATCCGAGGTGCGCTCAGTGCTGGAGCTGGGATCCACATTGCCTAAGGGCGTCAAGCTCATGGCAGATGTACCTGGGAGAGAAAGTGGAAATGATTAGTGCATGGCAGCCATGCTACACTCAGAACTGTGCATTCAGAGTAACATTGACAGAGGAATGATATGGTGCAGGATCCTCATGCAAATGCTTGCGACTGACCTCACTGTCACCATAGGAATGGTCCACCCCATCTCCGGCCAGCCCTACAGCACAATTTTGAAGAGATGACCTTGATGTGCAGTACTCCACTCATGGTCTGAGACCTCTCCTCTTTACTGTGTCTAATCTTGTCCTGCTTAAAGACAGTTGAAGAGAACCTGAGCAAGGCCAAATGAGAAGGATGTCACGTGTGTGCACCCGTGTATGTGCTGAGTGGAACCATGGATGCGATGAAGCGGCATTTTCCTGAGGAGACGATGCTCGATGGAGATGTGAGGGTGTGTGTGTGAGCGTGAGTGGTGATGTCCCCTGAGCTGGCAGTGAGTGAGATGCCCGCGAACATGTGACAGGCTTGTAAGTAAGCGAGTTTAGAGTGATGAGGCTGTTGACTTACCCTGGCAGCACGGATGGGATCATTCATCCTCTTTCTGCAATGGTTGGCCAACTTCATCAGTGCAGTGTTGGCACTGACAACCACTGCCACCACTTCCCAAATCAGAGTGGTGAGCTTGCTGGACCTCCTGTTGCCAGAGCAATTCCCTGGCATCTAAAAGGCCTTCTCGGGTTGCATCACTGAATCTAGGGGATGCACTCTTCTTGATTTTTGGGACATTATAGGAAGGATGCGGAAGCATTGGAAAGGGTACAGAGGTGATTTACAAGGATGTTGCCTGGTATGGAGGGAAGATCATATGAGGAAAGGCTGAAGGACTTGAGGCTGTTTTCGTTAGAGAGAAGAATGTTAAGAGGTGACTTAATTGAGGCATACAAGATGATCAGAGGATTAGATAGGGTGGACATTGAGAGCCTTTTTCCTCGGATGGTGATGTCTGGCACGAGGGGACATAGCTTTAAATTGAGGGGAGATAGATACAGGACAGATGTCAGAGGTAGGTTCTTTACTCAGAGAGTAGTAAGGGCGTGGAATGCCCTGCCTGCAACAATAGTGGACTCGCCAACACTAAACGCATTAAAATGGTCATTAGATAGGCATATGGACGATAAGGGAATAGTGTAGAGGGACTTTAGAGGGGTTTCACAGGACAGCGCAACATCGAGGGCCGAAGGGCCTGTACTGCGCTGTAATGTTCTATGTTCTATGTTCTATGTCTTCATTGGAGCAGCCCTGGGCTGAGAACTGCATGGCTGTAGTTAAATATAGCACCCAGAGTAAGGAAGCAGAGAGGTAACGGCATGGCAGGCAAATCAGAGATTGCCCTCCAGTGAGACGATGCGGTTCCTCAACCTGCATAATTTATGATGTGCAAAGCAGAATTTATGGTGCAACAACCCACCATTGCAGACATCGAGGATTAGGCCGATTTTCATACCCGTTCCAGCATAGAACATAGAACATAGAACAGTACAGCACAGAACAGGCCCTTCGGCCCTCGATGTTGTGCCGAACAATGATCACCCTACTCAAACCCACGCTATACCCGTAACCCAACAACCCCCCCCCCCCCCCCCCCCCCTAACCTTACTTTTAAGGACACTACGGGCAATTTAGCATGGCCAATCTACCTAACCCGCACATCTTTGGACTGTGGGAGGAAACCGGAGCACCCGGAGGAAACCCACGCACACACGGGGAGGACGCGCAGACTCCACACAGACAGTGACCCAGCCAGGAACCGAACCTGGGACCCTGGAGCTGTGAAGCATTTATGCTAACCACCATGCTACTGTGCTGCCCTAACTTAGTGCAAGTCAGGCAAAATTCTGCCCATAGGCTTTACTGCCTCAAAGAGGTTCCTGGTTCTTTTTACTTCCTCTTTCCCTGAAAATTCCTCAAACCTTCTCCAAACCTGAGTTTTGATGCTCCCTCACTCTGTATTTTTCAATTCTATCGTCACCTTCTCATCAACCTCATTTCTTCTGAGTCACAGGATACAAATAGCGGAGTTTCAGATCATTTAAAAATAACACAAGGTAACACCCTTTAAATCCACAAATCCTCACCCCACCCTCACCACAACAATTTCTCTGTGACATTGAAAATGATGAAGAATTTCGTTCTCCTCCCCAGCTCTTCTCTGTCATTTACCTCCACTATGAAGGCATCTCTTGGTTACCTGTCCACCTATTGCCGTTCGAATGCAAGATCACCAACCTCAATCATTAACTCCATTTACCTCTTCACAGTTGCTGCATGACCTGCTGAGCATTTCCCACATTTGTTTTCTGTTTACTCCCACCAGACATTTACACTCTGCTGCACAGTACCATTCTTGCTTTCTCACTCAAGGTGCATATTCTTTCTGTTACTAGGTCTACCTTTTCCCACCTCACCTTCCATCAATGAGGCCCCTACTGAGACCCCCATCCATTCTTTTCTCACATTAGTGCTTTCCTCACTAGCTTCTGAGACTCCACCTTGTGTCATTTTTTAATGATCCAAAGCTCTGCCATTTGTATCCTGTCCTTCAAAAGAGAGAAGCAGTGGGGTCATTAACAGTGAGAGAGGAGCAGTGGGGCCATTAACAGAGAGAGGAGCAGTCAGGTCATTAACAGTGAGAGAGGAGCAGTGGGGCCATTAACAGTGAGAGAGGAGCAGTGGGGCCATTAACAGTGAGGGAGGAGCAATGGGGTCATTAACAGTGAGAGAGGAGCAGTGGGGCCATTAACAGTGAGAGAGGAGCAATGGGGCCATTAACAGAGAGAGATGAGCAATGGGGCCATTAACAGTGAGAGAGGAGCAGTGGGGCCATTGACAGAGAGAGAGGAGCAGTGGGGTCATTAACAGTGAGAGAGGAGCAGTGGGGCCATTAACAGTGAGAGAGGAGCAGTGGGGCCATTAACAGTGAGAGAGGAGCAGTGGGGCCATTAACAGTGAGAGAGGAGCAGTGGGGCCATTAACAGTGAGAGAGGAGCAGTGGGGCCATTAACAGTGAGAGAGGAGCAGTGGGGTCATTAACAGTGAGAGAGGAGCAGTGGGGCCATTAACAGTGAGAGAGGAGCAGTGGGGCCATTAACAGTGAGAGAGGAGCAGTGGGGCCATTAACAGTGAGAGAGGAGCAGTGGGGCCATTAACAGTGAGAGAGGAGCAGTGGGGCCATTGACAGAGAGAGAGGAGCAGGAGGGCCCTTAACAGTGAGAGAGGAGCAGTGGGGCCATTAACAGTGAGAGAGGAGCAGTGGGGCCATTAACAGTGAGAGAGGAGCAATGGGGCCATTAACAGAGAGAGAGGAGCAGTGGGGCCATTAACAGTGAGAGAGGAGCAGTGGGGCCATTAACAGTGAGAGAGGAGGCGGGTGGTCAGTGACAGTGAGAGAGGAGCAGTGGGGTCATTAACAGTGAGAGAGGAGCAATGGGGCCATTAACAGTGGGAGAGGAGCAATGGGGTCATTAACAGTGGGAGAGGAGCAGTGGGGCCATTAACAGAGAGAGAGGAGCAATGGGGCCATTAGAGTGAGAGAGGAGCAATGGGGTTATTAACAGTGAGAGAGGAGCAGTGGGGCCATTAACAGTGAGAGAGGAGCAATGGGGCCATTAGAGTGAGAGAGGAGCAATGGGGTCATTAACAGTGAGAGAGGAGCAGTGGGGCCATTAACAGTGAGAGAGGAGCAGTGGGGCCATTAACACAGAGAGAGGAGCAGTGGGGTCATTAACAGAGAGAGAGGAGCAATGGGGCCTAATTGTTTTGGACTTACTAATTGGTGTACAGCTTTATTGCTTTGAACTTGACCTTGAAACTTGTGACGGTGTCTTTACGGCACCTGGCGACTCCAGAGCTTAGAACGAGAAACAGAGCCAAGTGAGTGTTAAGCACACTCACCCGAAACGAGCAACAGCCCCTTCTCACTATATACAGTTTAGCAACTCTAAAAATCGACCCCCCTCCACTCTTCGCTAACCACTCACCGCTAATTGCAAACCCATGGCCACTCGCAGCACTTGCAGGTATAGCCTGCAGGACAGGGTATTTATTAGATACGAAGTCCAGCGTCTCTTACGTGAGGGAGTCATAGGGGCCAGTAATAGCCCCTGGAGAGCTCAGGTGGTGGTTGTCAAGACCGGGGAAAAGTTCCGGATGGTGGTTGATTACAGCCAGACCATTAACCGGTTCACGCACCTCGATGCGTACCCCCTCCCCCGGATTGCAGACATGGTCAATCAGATTGCCCAGTACCGCATCTTCTCCACGGTGGATCTGAAGTCTGTATACCACCAGCTCCCAATCCGCCAGGAGGACCGCCACTACACGGCGTTCGAGGCCGATGGCCGCCTCTTCCATTTCCTCCGGGTCCCCTTTGGCGTCACGAATGGGGTCTCGGTGTTCCAACGAGGAATGGACTGAATGGTGGACCAGTACGGGCTGCGGGCCACGTTTCCTTACTTGGATAACGTCACCATCTGTGGCCATGACCAGCAGAACCACGACGCCAACTTCCATCGATTTCTCCAAACCGCCCAAAAACTCAACCTCACATACAATAAGGAGAAATGCGTTTTCCGCACAACCAGACTAGCCATCATCGGCTATGCCGTGGAAAACGGGGTCCTAGGGCCTGAGCCTGACCATATGCGCCCCCTCTTACAACTCCCTCTCCCTCACTGTTCCAGGGCCCTCAAGACGTGCCTTGGATTTTTCTCCTACTACGCCCAGCGGGTCCCCAATATACGGACAAAGCCCGCCCACTATTTAAGACTACACTCTTTCCACTGTCAGCCAAGGCCCGCCAGGCCTTCAACTGCATTAAGGAGGACATCGCCAAAGCTGCCATGCGGGCGGTGGATGAATCCGTTCCCTTTCAAGTGGAGAGCGACGCCTCAGAGGTCGCTCTCGCTGCCACTCTGAACCAGGCAGTTAGGCCAGTAGCGTTCTTCTCCCAAACCCTCTCCGCTTCGGAACTTTGACACTCCTCAGTCGAAAAGGAAGCTCAAGCCATTGTGGAAGCCGTACGGCACTGGAGGCACTACCTCGCAGGTAGGAGGTTTACCCTCATCACCGACCAGAGATCGGTTGCCTTTACGTTCGATAACTCGCAACGGGGCAAAATAAAAAATGACAAAATCTTGAGGTGGAGGATCGAACTCTCCACTATAATTATGATATCGTATACCGTCCGGGCAAGCTCAACGAGCCCCCAGATGCCCTGTCCTGCGGCACATGCACCCGCGCAAGATGACCAATTACAGGCTATCCACAATGACCTCTGCCACCCGGGGGTCACCTGGCTCGCCCACTACATCAAGGCCCGCAATCTGCCTTTCTCCACCGAGGACGTAAAAACTGTCACCAGGAATTGCCCGATCTGCGCGGAGTGTAAACCGCACTTCTATAGACCAGACAAGGCCCACCTGGTAAAGGCATCCCAGCCCTTTGAATGACTGAGTATCGATTTCAAAGGGCCCCTTCCTTGACCAACCGTAATGTGTACTTCCTTATCATCATAGACGAATTCTCTTGCTTCCCGTTTGCCATCCCGTGCCCCGATATGACCTCCCATACAGTCATCAGAGCCCTGCACAGTGTCTTCACCCTGTTTGGTTTCCCTAACTATGTCCACAGAGACAGGGGTTCATCCTTCATGAGTGACGAGCTGCGTCAGTACCTGCTCGACAAGGGCATCGCTTCGAGCAGGACTACCAGCTATAACCCCAGGGGGAACGGGCAGGTGGAGAGGGAGAATGCGACGGTCAGGAAGACCGTCCTACTGACCCTACGGTACAGGAATCTCCCGACCTCCCACTGGCAGGAGGTCCTCCCCGACATGCTCCATGCAATTAGGTCGCTCCTGTGTACGGCCAATAATCAGACTCCTCACGAGCGATTGTTTGTTTTCCCCAGGGGCACTACCACGGGGGCCTCGCTTCCATCCTGGTTGAGGACACTGGGCCCTGTTCTCCTCCGGAAGCACGTCCGGACACATAAAATGGAGCTGCTGGTAGAGAGGGTCCTACTACTACATTCAAACCCCCACTACGCATTTATCGAGCACCCCAACGGCCAGCAGGACACCGTTTCCCTCCGGGACCTGCCGCCTGCAGGATCTACCACCACCACTACCGCCGAGGTACCCCTCACACCACACCCCACCTGACCCCCCACGCCCTGCGCCCCTGCGCCTACAGGTTTCCTGCGCCCCCTTTCACCCGTCACACCAGTCAGGAACGAAGCTCGGAACGAACCACCCCCGGAGTCCACCCTCAGATTCACACCGGACATCAGCCCACAGCCATCCGAAGCGGTTGCAACCCCGGTGCCCCGCCGGTCCCAGGGAAAAATTCGAGCACCGGACCGGCTCAACTTATAGACCTGTCACCCCCGCCGGACTTGATTTTTTTTAACAGGGGGTGAATGTGGTGAATGCATAATTCACACTATGTATCACTGTGTCCCTGTGGGCTCCATCTGTGAGCCGTTGCGCGGCTCTGCCCACAGGGGGAGATGAGGAGCATGTACAGGGCTCCACCCTTGGCTCCGCCCAGGGCTCCTCCCACAACCGGAAGTATAAAGTGCTGCGGTCATGCAAGCCTGTCCTCAGTTCATCTGGTTGCAGGCAGGCTCAGTTGTAAGTCGATTAAAGCCACAGTTTACTTCTACTCGTGTCTTGAGTCAATTGATGGTCGCATCAAGGAGCAATGGGGCCAATAACAGAGAGAGAGGAGCAGTGGGGCCATTAAAAGAGAGAGGAGCTTGGGGCCATTAACAGTGAGAGAGGAGCAGTGGGGTCATTAACAGTGAGAGAGGAGCAGTGGGGCCATTAACAGGTGAGTGGAGCAGTGGGGCCATTAACAGAGAGAGAGGAACAGGGAGGTCAGTAACAGTGAGAGAGGAGCAACAGGGCCATTAACAGTGAGAGTGGTGCAGTGGGGCCATTAACAATGAGAAAGGAGCAACAGGGTCATTAACAGAGAGAGATTAGAGCAATGGGGTCATTAACAGTGGGAGAGGAGCAGTGGGGCCATTAACAGAGAGAGAGGAACAGGGAGGTCAGTAACAGTGAAGAGAGGAGCAACAGGGCCATTACAGTGAGAGTGGTGCAGTGGGGCCATTAACAGAGAGATTAGAGCAGTGGGGCTATTAACAGTGAGAAAGGAGCAATGGGGCCATTAACAGTGAGAGACGAGCAATGGGGCCATTAACAGTGAGAGAGGAGCAGTGGGGTCATTAACAGAGAGAGAGGAGCAGTGGGGCCATTAACAGAGAGAGAGGAGCAGTGGGGCCATTAACAGTGAGAGAGGAGCAGTGGGGCCATTAACAGAGAGAGATTAGAGCAGTGGGGTCATTAACAGTGAGAGAGGAGCAGTGGGGCCATTAACAGAGAGAGATTAGAGCAGTGGGGTCATTAACAGTGAGAGAGGAGCAGTGGGGCCATTAACAGGAGAGTGGAGCAGTGGGGCCATTAACAGAGAGAGAGAAGCACTGGGGCCATTAACAGTGAGAGAGGAGCAGTGGGGCCATTAACAGAGTAAGAAGTCTTACAACACCAGGTTAAAGTCCAACAGGTTGGACTTTAACCTGGTGTTGTAAGACTTCTTACTGTGCTCACCCCAGTCCAATGCCGGCATCTCCACATCATGGCCATTAACAGAGAGAGAGGAGCAATTGGGCCATTAACAGTGAGAGAGGAGCAGTGGGGCCATTAACAGTGAGAGTGGTGCAGTGGGGCCATTAACAATGAGAAAGGAGCAACAGGGTCATTAACAGAGAGAGATTAGAGCAGTGGGGTCATTAACAGTGGGAGAGGAGCAGTGGGGCCATTAACAGAGAGAGAGGAACAGGGAGGTCAGTAACAGTGAAGAGAGGAGCAACAGGGCCATTACAGTGAGAGTGGTGCAGTGGGGCCATTAACAGAGAGATTAGAGCAGTGGGGCTATTAACAGTGAGAAAGGACTTCCGGTTGCGGCTATGACTAGCTAAGCCGCACATTTGGAAGCTCCTGCAACAAAGGTGTTTTTGGGCCAATTGGAGGGCCCCAACGGCGCTGAAAAAACGAATCCCGGTGGGGGAAGGTCCCCTGAGGAGAACTAGACCGATTTTATGGTCGGTACCCGGAGTGGAGCGGCAAGAAAAACGGCAGCAGCTCCCCAAAAAAAGCGGGGGGAAGAAAATCAAAATGGCGGCCGGCGGTGCACCGGAGGAGTGGAAGAAATGGGCGGAGGAGCAGCAGGCCGCTCTCCTCCGTTTTTTCACGGAGATGAAAGTGGAACTCTTAGAGTCCATGAACGCGACGGCCACCAGGTTGGTGGGAGCCCAGGCGATCCAAGAGGCGTCGATTAAAGATCTGCAGCAGGAGATGGCCGCGAGGGAGGAGGAGGCCACAGTCATCGGGGCAAAGGTGGAGGTGCACGAGGCACTCCACACGAAGTGGCAGAGCCGCTTCGAGGAGCTGGACACTCGGATGAGGAGGAAAAATTTGAGGATCCTGGGCCTGGAAGAAGGCCTGGAGGGGTCGATCTCCCGGGATATGTGGCGGAGATGTTGAGCTCCCTGATGGGGGAAGGGGCCGGTCCGGCGCCCCTGGAATTGGAAGAGGCATACCGGGTCATGGCCAGGAGGCCTAGGGCAAACGAGCCCCCGAGGGCGGTGCTGGTGCGGTTCCAGCGGCTAAGTGATCGAGAGAAAGTCCTGAGGTGGGCTAAAAGGGAGAAAAGCAGCAAGTGGCAGAACTCGACGGTAAGGGTGTACCAGGACTGGAGTGCGGAGGTGGCAAAGCGGCGGGCCCGGTACAACCGGACAAAGGCGGTGCTACACGCGAAAAAGATCAAATTTGGAATGTTGCAACCGGCGCGCTTGTGGGTCACCTACAAGGACCAACATCATTATTTCGAGTCCCCAGAGGAGGCCTGGACCTTTGTACAAGAGGAAAAGTTGGACACGAACTAAAACCTGGGAGCACCGGCGGTCGTAGCCGCCGGGGGACTCTTGATTGTGCAAGTGGCCCTTTTCTTTTTCAGGCCAGGTCGGAACTGGGTAACAGTTTCGTGGAGTGTTTGTGGTGTTTTTTCTCGAACGGTTGACTTTTCTGAATATTTTGAAGGTTTCGAGTTGTTGGGTGTTTCTGTATATTTGTACTGTTGAAATCTCTATTGTGGGTCGTTGGCTTCTTATGGGGTGTTTTTTCCCGTTTCCAATTTCCCTTAGTTATTTACCCCTCTTACCCTTTTTCTTTGGGTGCTTGGGGGGGTTTTTTTTGGTTCTTTTTTTTCTTTTCGGGTTATGGTTATCTGCGGTTATTTATACTGTTTGATGGAGGGTGATGGTTGGGCACGCGGTTAGTTGATAGTTAGTTAATTATTTTGTTATTTAAGTATGTAGTTAAGTATTTATGTATTTAGTTGCCATTGGGTATTTGTATTTATATCGTTAAGTTGGGGAGACGGGACGGGGGGGAGCGGGTTGATTATGCGGGTCTTTCTCGGGGGTTTTAAGGGGATCTTTCACGGGCGCAGATGGGTGGAACCGGGAGGAGTCGGAATGTGGCAGGAGCAGCCGGGTCAGCGGAGACCAGCTGACTCTCGGGAGTACGATGTGGGGTACATCGCGGCTAGGAGGGGTCCTAGCCAGGGGGGGGGGGGGGGGGGGGGGGGAAGGGGGGGGACTGGGGGGGAACACCGGGTTGCTGCTAGAAAGACCAGGGACGAGAAGGGGAGAGCCGGGGGGGGGGGTGGGGGGGGGGGGCCATCGCTATGGGAAGCGGGTCAGAAAAGAAGGGATGACCCGGGGCGAGCAAGGGACAAGACATGGCTAATCGACAGGGAGTAGGGACGGGTCGCTCTGCGACCCGATTGATCACGTGGAACGTAAGGGGGCTGAATGGGCCGGTCAAAAGATCAAGGGTCTTCTCACACCTGAAGGGACTGAAGGCTGATGTAGCAATGCTGCAGGAGACTCATTTGAGGGTAGCAGATCAGGTCCGCCTGAGAAGGGGTGGGTGGGACAGGTGTTCCACTCAGGCTTGGATATCAAGAACCGGGGGGTGGCGATTTTGGTGGGAAAGAGAGTGTCGTTTGTGGCGGCAGAGGTGGTGGCAGACAAGGAGGGCAGGTACGTGATGGTGAGGGGTAGGCTGCAGGGAGAGAGTGTGGTACTGGTAAATGTGTATGCCCCGAACTGGGACGACGCGGGTTTTATGAGGCGCCTGCTGGGCCTCATCCCGGGACTGGAGGCAGGGGGCCCTGATCATGGGAGGGGACTTAATACGGTGTTAGACCCTGGGCTGGATAGATCGAGTTCCAGGACGAATAGGAGGCCGGCAGCGGCAGAGGTGTTAAGGGGGTTCATGGAGCAGATGGGAGGGGTAGACCCATGGAGATTTGGTAGGCCTAGGGCGAGGGAGTATTCTTTTTTCTCCCACGTCCACAGAGTGTACTCTAGGATCGATTTTTTCGTATTGAACAGGGGGCTGATACCGAGAGTGCTGGACACGGAGTACTCGGCCATTGCGATATCGGACCATGCACCACATTGGGTGGACGTGGACATGGGGGAGGCGCGGGACCAACGCCCGTTGTGGCGCCTGGATGTAGGGCTGTTGGCGGACGAAGAGGTGTGCAGAAGGGTGAGAACGGGCATTGAGAACTATCTGGGTACGAATGACACAGGTGAGGTGCAGGTGGGGACGGTCTGGGAGGCCTTGAAAGCAGTGATTAGAGGAGAGCTGATCTCCATAAGGGCACACAGAGAGAGGAAGGAGAGGCAGGAAAGGGAGAGGCTGGTGGGGGAGCTCCTAGAAGTAGATAGGAAATATGCGGCGGCGCCAGAGGAGGGGCTATTAAGGGAGCGGCGTAGCTTGCAGGCCAGGTTCGACCTACTGACCACTAGGAAGGCGGAAATGCAGTGGAGAAGGGCGCAGGGTGCGGCGTATGAGTACGGGGAAAAGGCGAGCAGGATGCTGGCACACCAGCTTCGTAAGCGAGATGCAGCCAGAGAGATTGGGGGAGTGAGAGAGAGGGGTGGGGATGTAGTGCAGAAGGGGCAAGAGGTGAATAGGGTCTTTAGGGACTTCTATAGGGAATTGTATAGGTCTGAACCGCCGAAGAGGAGAGGGGGAATGAAGAACTTTCTCGACAAATTGGGGTTCCCAAAGGTACAGGAGGAGCTGGTGGAAGGGTTGGGGGCGCCGATAGAGCTGCAGGAGCTAATTAAAGGGATAGGCCAGATGCAGGCGGGGAAGGCGCCGGGGCCGGATGGGTTCCCGGTGGAGTTTTACAGGAAATTTGTGGACTTGGTGGGTCCAGTGCTGGTGCGAGCCTTCAATGAGGCGCGCGAGGGGGGGGGTTCTGCCTCCAACAATGTCGCAGGCCCTGATCTCCTTGATTTTGAAGCGGGACAAGGACCCGGTCCAGTGCGGGTCCTACAGGCCTATCTCCCTCTTAAATGTAGATGCTAAGCTGTTAGCAAAGGTCCTGGCAACCAGGATAGAGGACTGTGTGCCAGGGGTAGTCCATGAAGACCAGACGGGGTTCGTGAAGGGACGCCAACTTAACACAAATGTTCGGAGATTGTTAAATGTGATTATGATGCCAGCAGTGGAAGGGGAGGCGGAGATAGTGGTAGCGCTGGACGCGGAGAAGGCATTTGACAGGGTGGAGTGGGAATACTTGTGGGAGACGTTGGAAAGGTTTGGGTTTGGGGAGGGATTTATCAAGTGGGTAAAACTGCTCTATTCAGCTCCGATGGCAAGTGTGGTAACAAACGGGAGGAGGTCAGAATATTTTGGGCTCCATCGAGGTACTAGGCAGGGATGTCCCCTATCTCCCTTACTCTTTGCATTAGCGATTGAGCCGTTGGCGATGGCACTGAGGGGTTCAGGGGGGTGGAGAGGACTGACAAGGGGAGGGGAGGAACATCGGGTCTCGCTCTATGCGGATGATTTGTTGTTGTATGTGGCAGACCCGGAGGGGGGAATGCCGGAGGTAATGGGGATACTAGCGGAGTTCGGGGACTTTTCGGGATATAAATTAAATCTGGTGAAAAGTGAGGTCTTTGTAATACACCCGGGAGACCAAGGGGAGGGAATTGGGAGGCTCCCCTTCAAAAGAGCAGTTAAAAGTTTTAGGTATTTGGGGGTGCAGGTGGCAAAGAACTGGGGGACCCTCCACAAGTTGAACTTTTCCAGACTGGTGGAACAGATGGAGGAGGAGTTTAAGAGGTGGGACATGGTGTGCCGCTGTCGCTAGCAGGGAGGGTGCAGTCAGTTAAAATGACGGTCCTCCCGAGGTTCTTGTTTTTGTTCCAGTGTCTGCCCATCTTCCTCCCCAGGGCCTTTTTCAAGAAGGTAACGAGTAGTATCATGGGGTATGTGTGGGCACATGGCACCCCGAGAGTTAGAAGGGTCTTTTTGGAGCGGAGTAGGGATAGTGGAGGGCTGGCGTTACCCAACCTTTCCGGATATTACTGGGCGGCAAATACATCGATGGTACGAAAGTGGATGATGGAAGGGGAGGGGGCAGCCTGGAAGCGCATGGAGAGGGCGTCCTGCGGCAACATAAGCTTAGGGGCACTGGTAACGGCACCATGGCCGCTCCCTCCCACGAGGTATACCACGAGCCCGGTGGTGGCGGCCACCCTCAAGATCTGGGGGCAGTGGAGGCGACACAGGGGGGAAGTGGGAGGTCTGATAGGGGCACCACTAAGAGGGAACCACAGATTTGCGCCGGGAAACACAGGAGGGGGATTCCAGAGCTGGCAGAGGGCGGGTATTAGACAACTGAGGGACTTGTTTATAGAGGGGAGGTTTGCGAGCCTGGGAGAGCTGGAGGAGAAATTTGGGCTCCCCCCGGGGAACACGTTCAGGTACCTCCAAGTGAAGGCATTTGCCAGACGACAGGTAGCGGGGTTCCCCGCGCTCCCCGACAGGGGGGTGAGTGATAGGGTGCTATCAGGGGTCTGGGTCGGGGAGGGGAAGATCTCGGACATCTATAAGATTATGCAGGAGGTGGAGGAGGTACCAGTAGAGGAGCTGAAAGATAAGTGGGAGTTAGAGCTGGGGGAACAGATAGAGGACGGGACATGGGCAGACGCCCTGGAGAGGGTTAACTCGTCGTCGTCATGTGCGCGACTAAGTCTCATTCAATTTAAGGTACTGCATAGAGCCCACATGACGGGGACAAGGATGAGTCGGTTTTTCGGGGGTGAAGACAGGTGTATTAGATGTTCGGGAAGCCCTGCGAATCATGCACATATGTTTTGGGCATGTCCGGCACTGGAGGAGTTCTGGAAGGGGGTGGCAGGGACGGTGTCGAGAGTGGTGGGGTCCAGGGTCAAGCCAGGATGGGGACTTGCGATCTTCGGGGTTGGGGTGGAACCGGGGGTACAGGAGGCGAGGGAGGCTGGAATATTAGCCTTTGCGTCCTTGGTGGCTCGGAGGAGGATCCTGATTCAGTGGAGGGACGAAAGGCCTCCGAGTGTTAACACCTGGTTAAACGACATGGCAAACTTTATCCAATTGGAAAGGATCAAATTCGCCCTGAGAGGGTCGGTGCAGGGGTTTTCCAGGCGATGGCAACCCTTCCTAGACCTCTTGGATCAGAGATAGAAACTGAGGCCATGACAGCAGCAACCCGGGAGGGGAGGGGAGGGCGGGGGAGGGGGGGGAGGGGGGGGGGGGGGGGGGGGGAAAACAACGAAGGAAGTACGGTAGCGGCGGTGGCACGGGCAAGGCCTGCCCGAGGACGCTGCTAGAAATGATAAGTTGGTCTGACTGTCGGTTCGCCGGCGGGGGGGGGGGGAATGCGCGGGTAGGGGGGGGGGGGGGTTCTTTTTTTTTTTCTTGTTAAGTAGGGGGGTTTGACTTTGTTTTGTTATAATTTAAATGTAAATGTAGGGGGGGTTAAAATGTTTGTATTTTGAAAAATTCAATAAAAATTATTTTAAAAAAAAAAACAGTGAGAAAGGAGCAATGGGGCCATTAACAGTGAGAGACGAGCAATGGGGCCATTAACAGTGAGAGAGGAGCAGTGGGGTCATTAACAGAGAGAGAGGAGCAGTGGGGCCATTAACAGAGAGAGAGGAGCAGTGGGGCAATTAACAGTGAGAGAGGAGCAGTGGGGCCATTAACAGAGAGAGATTAGAGCAGTGGGGTCATTAACAGTGAGAGAGGAGCAGTGGGGCCATTAACAGAGAGAGATTAGAGCAGTGGGGTCATTAACAGTGAGAGAGGAGCAGTGGGGCCATTAACAGGAGAGTGGAGCAGTGGGGCCATTAACAGAGAGAGAGAAGCACTGGGGCCATTAACAGTGAGAGAGGAGCAGTGGGGCCATTAACAGAGTAAGAAGTCTTACAACACCAGGTTAAAGTCCAACAGGTTGGACTTTAACCTGGTGTTGTAAGACTTCTTACTGTGCTCACCCCAGTCCAATGCCGGCATCTCCACATCATGGCCATTAACAGAGAGAGAGGAGCAATTGGGCCATTAACAGTGAGAGAGGAGCAGTGGGGCCATTAACAGTGAGAGAGGAGCAGTGGGGCCATTAACAGTGAGAGAGGAGCAGTGGGGCCATTAACAGTGAGAGAGGAGCAGTGGGGTCATTAACAGTGAGAGAGGAGCAATGGGGCCATTAACAGTGAGAGAGGAGCAATGGGGCCATTAACAGAGAGAGAGGAGCAATGGGGCCATTAACAGAGAGAGAGGAGCAATGGGGCCATTAACAGTGAGAAAGGAGCAATGGGGACATTAACAGTGAGAGAGGAGCAATGGGGCCATTAACAGTGAGAGAGGAGCAATGGGGCCATTAACAGTGAGAGAGGAGCAATGGGGCCATTAACAGTGAGAGAGGAGCAGTGGGGCCATTTACAGTGAGAAAGGAGCAATGGGGACATTAACAGTGAGAGAGGAGCAATGGGGCCATTTACAGTGAGAAAGGAGCAGTGGGGCCATTAACAGTGAGAGAGGAGCAGTGGGGCCATTAACAGTGAGAGAGGAGCAGTGGGGCCATTAACAGTGAGAGAGGAGCAATGGGGCCATTAACAGTGAGAGAGGAGCAGTGGGGCCATTAACAGTGAGAGAGGAGCAATGGGGACATTAACAGTGAGAGAGGAGCAGTGGGGCCATTAACAGTGAGAAAGGAGCAATGGGGACATTAACAGTGAGAAAGGAGCAATGGGGACATTAACAGTGAGAGAGGAGCAATGGGGACATTAACAGTGAGAAAGGAGCAATGGGGACATTAACAGTGAGAGAGGAGCAATGGGGCCATTAACAGTGAGAGAGGAGCAGTGGGGCCATTAACAGTGAGAAAGGAGCAATGGGGACATTAACAGTGGGAGAGGAGCAATGGGGCCATTTACAGTGAGAAAGGAGCAATGGGGACATTAACAGTGAGAGAGGAGCAATGGGGCCATTAACAGTGAGAAAGAAGCAATAGTGACATTAAGAGAGACACATCAGAAGCCTCATGGACAACCCTAACAGACTGGAATGGAATGCTATTATCATTGCCCAGGAATCCTGGAGTTTCGATATTGACATCACCGTTTTGAGTGTGTCCCAGCAGACAGAGGAGGGCTAGCTCAAGGAACAAGGTGGCGGTTATATCTTCTTCTGGAAAGGTAAGCCAGAAGAAGATCGCTGCCTCCACGGGTTGGCTTCACCACTAAAAACAAATGAGTTGGCATCTCAGAGACACCAACTGAACTCGAGAACAAGAAAGCAGCTCTAGATGCGGCTGAAGGCAGAGGCCCAGAAAAAGTCCTCAACCTAAGAACATATTTAAACGATAAAATATTAAAGCATGCCGCTGTTCAGAGAGACTTGGGTGTGCTAGTGCATGAGTCACAGAAGGTTGGTTTACAAGTACAACAGGTGATTAAGAAGGCAAATGGAATTTTGTCCTTCATTGCTAGAGGGATGGAGTTTAAGACTAGGGAGGTTATGTTGCAATTGTATAAGGTGTTAGTGCGGCCACACCTGGAGTATTGTGTTCAGTTTTGGTCTCCTTACTTGAGAAAGGACGTACTGGCGCTGGAGGGTGTGCAGAGGAGATTCACTAGGCTAATCCCAGAGCTGAAGGGGTTGGATTATGAGGAGAGGTTGAGTAGACTGGGACTGTACTCGTTGGAATTTAGAAGGATGAGGGGGGATCTTATAGAAACATTTAAAATTATGAAGGGAATAGATAGGATAGATGCGGGCAGGTTGTTTCCACTGGTGGGTGACAGCAGAACTAGGGGGCATAGCCTCAAAATAAGGGTAAGTAGATTTAGGACTGAGTTTAGGAGGAACTTCTTCACCCAAAGGGTTGTGAATCTATGGAATTCCTTGCCCAGTGAAGCAGTTGAGGCTCCTTCATTACATGTTTTTAAGGTAAAGATAGATAGTTTTTTGAAGAATAAAGGGATTAAGGGTTATGGTGTTCGGGCCGGAAAGTGGAGCTGAGTCCACAAAAGATCAGCCATGATCTAATTGAATGGCGGAGCAGGCTCGAGGGGCCAGATGGCCTTCTCCTGTTCCTAGTTCTTATGTTCTTATGTTCTTATGTTCTTATATGGTGGGTCGAGAAAGTACAGGAGATCTAGCAGTTAGCCGACAATCATGATGCACAAGGTTTCTTTAGTGCAGGCAAAACCACCTACGGCCCAAGCACTCAAGTCCCCGCCCCACTGCTGGCCAAGAACGGAGAGGTGGCCATCAAGGACTGAGAGCCAGTCAGTGCCCCGAGAAGGAACACTTCAAAGACTTCCTTAACAGAGGCCTGTCTTCAAAGCGAGTGTCCTTGACTCTATTCCGCAACATGCTCCCCACCACCACCTCAGCACAACCCCAACACAAAATGAGGTAGAAAAGGCCATCTGCCACATACAGGACAATAAGGCATCAGATGCTGATGGAATACCCACCAAAGCACTAAAACATGGTGGAGGCACACTATTGCCGCAATTGCATGACCTCATTACCTCATTTACCTTATCTCGAAGGAGGAGAACGTTTCATGGCTCTCAGAGATCTCAAGAGGGCAGAGGAAATGCTTCAAGGACACCCTCAAAGCCTCCTTGAAAAAGTGCAATCCTGGCCCAAGATTCCCCAAAGTGTAGTGAAGGCAGGGGCCATTGATGTTCATTTATTGAGATACATGTAAGTTAAAGGCTGCTGATGGATGAAAGAAAAACCTAACTAAAGTTAACTTTACAGGCAATTCGAGCTTTGAACATAAGATACAAATGAAACAATCGTCCTGAAGAATTGCAGTGCTCAGTGGAAAAGTTGCTCCCACCGAATTTAGTTAATTTAGCTGGGCAATGTTTATTTTCCCTTGACATCGACTTTTTATAATCTGTTGTGAAAACTCATATTTTTCAACTTGTCAGGAAGTCGGACACTGAGCCATGATTTTGGCTGCACTTTTGACTTTAGCTCAGCAATTTAGTCCTTCAAATCAAATTCTGATGGGCTAAAAATCAACCCATTTAGACTGACAAAACAAATCTGAACCCAGTCTCGCACACTTAACCCCAGTATTCCTTAACATGTGGGGCATTTTTCAGCTTTCGTTTGTAATGGTTGATACAATTGTGCACTGGATGACATTCTTAGAATGAAATGCAAATTAAAATATATAGCTAGACAATTAATATATGGAAACAATATGTGGAATTATATATTTATATATGTATATTCATTATATACAGATGTAGAAATATAAGTCATTTAATGTCACAAATATTTATTTTTTAATGCACTGTTAATGATACCAATCTAAAATTATTCATTTTCAAAGCTATTAAGGTAGGTATTTTCAAGAATAAATCAATAACATTTTTTAAAAATCCTGTACAAAGAGGTATCCAGTTGCAATAAATTACAAGGACATCCTGGTTGCCATGTGTGGCATAAAGTAGATAAATGCTCTGAATATAAAATACCACAAATAGACTTTGTTGTCTTTATAAATGTCAAACTTTTATGTTAGAGGCCTTCACAAACCAAATGATTTATAAATGCCACTGCTGCCAAGGGTTCAAACATTGCCTTTCTAAACAGCTCCAAAGCCTCTACCAGCTTGTGGCTGGGGAATGTTCCCTCCCTCAGGGCTTTAGAACCAGCCTCTCACTTTTTTCTGAGCAACTGATTAGTAGTAATTAGTACCGTTAAATGATAATGCTACACAATAAATTAACACCAAGGGTCACATTATTCAAACTAGAGGAACTTTGTGCTGTGTATCTGCTGTACGTGTAGGTCAATAATAATTAGAACCAAAAAGTTTTGTACCATCTCTGACACCAGTAGCATTTGCCTTCAGAATTTCAATGTTCCTCTATATATGACAGGAATTGAATGCATTCATGTTTAACAATTAATAATTTGCCATCAGAACTTAATTAGTGAATTCATTTCAGTTTTCCAATTGCATACATATTAATAAATGTGTCTGATAATATTAGTACAGCATCAGTCCATGACAATCCATCCAAATTCAGGGCTGTAACTGTATTATCTAAATATTCACATGTTATATAGGGGCGGCATGATGGTTAGCACTGCTGCCTCACGATGCCAAGGATCCGGGTTTTATTCCGGCCTTTGGAGTTCGCACATTCTCCCCGTGCGTGCGCTAGTTTCCTCCGGATGCTCCGGTTTCCTTCCACAGTCCAAAGATTTGCAAATCTTTGGACTGTGGAAGGAAACCGGAGCATCCGGAGGAAACTAGCGCACGCACGGGGAGAATGTGCGAACTCCAAAGGCCGGATTGGCCATAATAAAATTGCCCCTTAGTGTCCACAAAGGTTCATTGGGGCTGCTGGGTTGTGGGGATGTAAGCCTAGGTGGGGTGCCTTTCTGAGGGTCAGTGCTGATTTGATGGGCCGAATGGCCTTCTTCTACACTGTAGTGGTTCTATATGTTATTAACTTATCTTCCCAATAGGTTCCTGTCAAGCTGGTCAAATTGCTCAGTTTCGTTTGCATGTTACTCCAAAAAGGGCACAAAAGGAAGTTTTTATTCCCCGTTTTTCCCGGGCACTAATTAGTGCTGGGTTACCGTTTAACATTACTGTTTTTCAGTATCTCACCAAAGAAACATAAAATTGGACATTGGACATTCGCAATTTAAGAATCGGGATCACAACTGCCTCTGATCTTGTCTTCAAACAATAACCTTATGAAAAAGAAAGCAATTACCTTGTCTTTTTCACCTCTTTCCAACCCAGGCACTCTTTGGAAAATTATAATGGGTGTGATTGAATGGCCTCATCGTGCTCAACTCGGTGACGCAACAAGGCTGTTAAATCTCACCAGAGGCCTCTTGCGAGATTGTTGATGCTTGGAATGCCTCATAAAATCTAACGAGATCTTATGAGATGTTGTGATCTGGATCTCGCCCTCGCTGGGCAAGATCAAGAATGGCTCATTTAAATATGTCTGCATGTCATTCTCCTGAGGCCCGGGAACTAATGCCCACGCCTGGGAGAACATGTCATAGTGCCGTTTAGCACTTGTCAACACAAATGTGAACCAGTGTAACGGCAGCTGTGGGGGCCTTCCAGGCTATCGGAGGCACCCGGGTGGTTGGGTTCTGGGCAGGATGTTACCCTGCCACTCCTGGTGGCACCCAGATACCTTGGCACCTTGGAAATGTCGGTCTGGCACCTTGGCAGTGCCACCATGACACCCTGACAATGCTACACTGGCACCCTGACAGTACCACCCTTGCACTGCCAGTGTAACCAGACGGCATTGTCAAGCTTGCAGGAACACTTCCATGGTGCCAGGCTGGCAGTGCCAAGGTGCCTGTGTGCCGTGTAGCTCATGTCAGGGATCCGGCCCGGCCCTTACCCTGCCCTTAAGGGGTGGGGTGAGGAGTGGCTCGAGGATCCCCTAAGAGGTAAGTTGTAGGATCTGGAGGCCACGGTGGAGTGGCTGAGGGGGGTCAAGAGATCGGGGCGACATTTTAAATTGGCTCTCCAATCTCTTCTACACTGAAGAGATGAGCTTGGTAGTGCAGGAAGTGAAGTAAGTGCGGCCATGGTGGGGCATTCCTCGTTGAGGCCCAAACCACCCTTTCGCCGAAGTCCCGATGAATAGCGGGGTCGTTCTTCACGCTGAGGGGGCTGGGAACGGCCCCGCTATTTGCATGCATTAAGCATGTTCTAATCTGTAGGAAAATTATTGTGATCCATAATATCGTAGAACTATTATTTTGTAAAGATCTGCTATGCTGTTTGAAGTGTATTGGCTATAAGCAGAAAACATGGGTTTCAGAGAACCGCAAATCACCATGCTTTTAAAGTATGCATGATTCAATTACTTTGCAGTTTAATTGTCAACAGAGTGGGCAGAATTTTAACTATGGCGTCCTAACGATGAAATCGGCACTGTGGGACACCAACTCGTTCCAGGTTCCCATGTGATTCCAAATCATAGCTTAAGTGCTGACAGCATTTATGGGAAACATGTGGGGCTGGATTCTCCACCCTGCTGTGCCACATTTCTATTTCACCCTGCCAGCAGGATGCTCTGTTACACCGGCTGGTCAAATGGGGTTTCCCATTGTGGGGCAGCCCCACGCTGTCGGGAAACCCCCGGGCTGCCGGCAAAATGGAGCATCCCGCCGGCGAAGAATCCAACCCGTGATTCTGTGGTGGGGGAAAGAATTTCATTGGTGAAACCCGCCATAAGCTGACAATGCTGCTGGACTATGCGAGAGCAACATAGACAGAAAGGGAGGTTTTGCACTATGGCCACAACTTTGCTGTTAAATGCCAGTGCCCATCTTCTCCGATACCTTCCTGGATGGCTGTGTCTGACCAGCCTGCCCCTTTGGGGCTGCCTGCTGCTGGCGTTGCAGCATCTTTTGTTGACCAGCAAGGGCCCTTCTTTGCCGCATCCTTTCCTCCTTCGCCCTAGATTGAATGGATATTGGGTGTATGAGACCTGTTTCAGTAATTGAACTGTGAGAGCAAGATCGACAGCGTGATAAGAAAATGCGTGCCCATGGATTTCATCCATAGAAATGATGAGCAGTGAGATTTTAAACTCGTTCAATTGCTCACAGCCAAAACTCCACCCGGCATACCCAAGAGACTGGGCCCTCCTTAGCTCTTTCACTCCTCGATGCCCTTGACCTCACTCCACTAGCCGCCCTCCCTCACTGCTTACTTTGTCCTTGATGGTCCTGGGTTTACATGCAAGTTGCCTTTCTCCTGCTCCCCTCACTTGTGTTACAGAGCTCAGCAATGAAATCTGCTGTCATCAGATATAACTGTACAAAGCTGGCTGCTGCACACCACCTTTAAACAAATATAAACCATTTGCCACACAATTCTTGTGTTCCGCTGGCTTTATCCTAGAAGTAGAACGTTGTTATGAAACAGTCTCACACTAAGAGGGTAGGGAAGGTTGGGTGCTCTTCAGAGAGCCGATGCAAACTCGATGGCCAAATAGCCTTCTTTTGCACTGTAGGGATTCGAAGAGCATTGATTGCATGCAAATGCATTACAAACCTGCAACAGGCTGACGTGAGACATGACACACTTTAAACACAGCAATGTGTTAATCTCGGCATTCCCGTACCAGCCTCCCCAGACAGGCGTCGGAATGTGGCGACTAGGGGCTTTTCACAGTAACTTCATTGAAGCCTACTCGCGACAATAAGCGATTTTCATTTCATTTTCATTTCTTCGTGCCGTTGCAAAATCAGATTTGTGGCTCCTGATCAGTTCAATCAAACTGCTTGCCTCCTCCCAGGCTTCCACCGTCTCCAAAAAAGCACCCTGTCGAAACTTCAATAGAAGGATAACAAATTAGTCTTATAATTAAACCATGGCATGTTAGCCACTAGATCATGTGGTGCAGTGGGTAGCATCCCTACCTCTAACTCTCTAAATAGAAGCTCCAGATTTGAATCCCACCCCAGGACTTGATGACCAAGGAAGCTGCGTTCATAACATGGTCAAACAGGTTGGGTGGGGTCCTCCCGATGATGGGATTTCCCATTGAATCCACCCGGGGTTGGTCATGCACTGTCACCAGGATCGGGAGATCCAGTTGGCGAGAATGTCTGGCAAATCCCCTTGTGTGTGAAGTTGCAATTCCTTCCAACAAACCAATGGCTGGCTGTAAGAGCGGGAGGAAGTCCTGCCCAGTCACGCTTGATGAGGAGCAGCACTTCTCAAGCCCCACAGATGCCGCCGGACCTGATGGATTTTTCCAGTATTTTGTGGTTTCTTTTCCTATCTCCAGCATCAGCAGTATTTTGCTTTTATGAAATCTCCTTGATTTCAAGTTGCTGCTGCTAGCCAAATATTTAGAATCGTACAATAGAATCACTACAGTGCAGAAGGAGGCCATTCAGCCCATCGAATCAGCACCAACCCTCTGAACGAGCACCCTATCTCCACCCTATCCCCATAACACAATAACCCCATTTAAACTTTTGGACACTAAGGGGGACTGTGGGAGGAAACCGGAGCACCCAGAGGAAACCCACGCAGACACAGGGAGAATGAGCAAACTCCACATTGACAGTCACCCAAGACTGGAATTGAACCCGGATCCCTGATGCTGTGGAGCAGCAGTGCTAACAGGTGTGCCACCGTGCCGCTCAGGCTCATTAACTTTATTCACTTTTAGATTTTTCATCTGAGCTCTTTTCTTTGTTACCTCGAACTATTGGATTGATAAAGAACTATGCTAGACTTGAAACTTGATTGAAACAATATGGAATACCCTGTCATTTAATTAGCAATTATTTCCCTTTTGAATAGGTAGAGTTTAAATTTGTGCAGCATCCTGCATATGAATTGCATCATTAACAAATTCTGATTTAATTGTAGGTCATATTTGACTTGATAATGAATGGCTATTTCTGTTTGTCTGCAGGTTCATCATAACATCATCATCAATTGTTAAGAGGTCACCAGGAAGAGTCATTAAAATAAGTGGTCCTTGCACATATTTGGTCAAGATGTTTGGTTGTGGAAAGGTTAGGTTTGTACATTTAGACCATGTTTTACCCTCAGAGGTTCACAAAGAAGAAGAAAGATGGGAAAATCCAATGATTTTGATGGATTGTATAGGGTACAATTAGTTACTCCAAAACAAAGAGGGCGGGATTCTCCACCCTCCGACACCACAATTGCGTTCGATAATCGGTCGGAGAATCCCCATTGGTTCCGAAATCAGGGCCGACGCTGCTTTTGCGATGCGCCACCCCCTCCAAAACTGCATACTCACAGTTTTGGACTGTGAGGCCCGCTTTGGCGGGAGCTGGGGGCACTGGTGGAGGGTAATCCTGAGGTCACCATTTGGCAGGATGGGTCCGTGCGTGGCCGGCGCCATGTTTCACGGCGCGGCTGCTGCAGGCCGCCACAATGCACATGCGCGGCCACAGACCCGGCAATTCTCCAGCCGTATCCGCAGCTAGAGCCGGGGGCTCTATGCTGTGTGCCAGCTAGCCTCCCACCAGACAGAGGATCGGTCGCCATTCTGCCCCGTTTTTTTCTGTCGTAAAATGCCACCATTCCCACGTCGGCGTCAGCACTTACTCTCAAAATCAGAGAATCCAGCCCGGAAACTCACAACCCCAGAATTTGGAGATGCGTGTGGCAGCTCCAAACCGGCCATGGCGCACCCAACAGAATCACCAACGCCGGTCCAGTTGATAATGGAGAAGCTGATGGAGTTAATCACAACAGAACTCCAGAAGCACAGAAAAATGGTGAAAGACGAACTCATGGCAGCAATGAGGTTAGCAGTAGAGGCTGCGTTAACCCCCATAAAGGAGGTGTCCAGTGGCCTGTCTGAGTCCACCATAGTTACCTAGAAATCAAAGTGGTTTTAACCCTTCTAACTATTCTGCTAAGAGAGTCAGAACCATCTGAAGTCTCTGAGCATTCCAGGTGCAGGACCATTGCCCTTTGGAAGTTGAAACCTCCCGGGCAATTCCTGGGAAGTCCTTGTGTGGGGCCTTCTGTTGGGGTCCCTCCCCCAGGTACTTCCAGGCCACGACACTTCCCAGGGAACATAAGTTCCAGACGATTATTTTGTGAATCATTTTGGACATTCTAAGAGTGTGACAGGCACTATATAAGTACAAACCTTTCCTTTTAGAGTTGAATTGTATAAAATAACTGATGCGTTATGTTTTGATTCCTGAAATGTTGCATGTTTTGGGTAAACTTTTATACCAATAGGCCCAAGCCTAATTTGGACCATTAACTTGTTGGGCTTTCATTTCAAAATAAATTCACTGACAAACAAAGATATGCATAAATACTTGAACTGATTCGAACAAGTAAGGTTCATCGAGGTTTTTCATTTTCAAGAATTATTCATGAGATGTATTTTTCCCGCTTCTGTTAATCTATGCAAATGTTGCCTTTATACAAGTTATATAAATGGCAGTTGGCAGTTGGGATTCAAAAGATGACCTTTTCAAAAGCTCATAATTTCCTACATCAAGACACTGAGTCCGACCAAATACACAGACCTTAATTTTTAATTCAAGCCTCAGGCGATGTGTGATTCCCCAGTTTACTTTTACATGTACAACTTAAAAGAAACCTCAGAACCTTGCCACATCAGCTTTAACTCCATGTTCTTAAACAAATGCGGATAGAATACAATATGTGAACCAGGAACACTTACTGCATTATATATTTTTATTAAAACAAAACATGACAATGTCGCAGTATTTCAATCATTCAGTCAGTAAGTAACATAAAATGATGTTTGAAGTCAAATGGCAAAAATTACTTGGGAGATCATGCAATGTATTTGGTATTGGAATGTATGTAGATCTTTATCAATAAATATATATTTGTCGTTGGATAATTGGGGAAATATCTATGTTCTGGGGAATTGTGACAAAAATAGCGATATTGCATCTGAATTGAATACAGCTATTGCTTAATATTTTGTAGATCATGTTCAACAATCAAATCACCAAGTGGATTCAACAGCAAGCATTTAATTGCTTAATCATCCATTTTTACTTGTGCTTGGTAAAAAATAATGGTCAGGAGAAGAGTTGGTGTGAATTCGAGGAGGAGGAGCTTCGGAACAGTAAATATGAATAACTTACCTGTTGGTTATCAGGGGCTGGAGAAAAAAACCCAGAAAAGTGATGTCACAATAAATCTGTGACCTTTTGGGCTGGTTGGGAATCTGTTCCAAATTTTAAAAACTAGAGTAATTCACTTCTAGAGGAGTAACTAGGAGATTAGTTTATTGAGTGTTTAATATTTATTGGAGAAATCTCTCGCAAGGGACCATATAGTTAATTTTAAATTAAACTTAATAAGTATTTATTTTATCATAATTGATTACTTGGTGCTAAATTTAATAGGCATTTATTTTGATCAAATTAATTGATTAATACTAATATTAAGAACTATTTATTTTTACATAATTAATTAATTCGATCAAAATAAATACTTAATCAATTTAGCACCAACGAATTAATTAATTCGTACTGATTTTAAGTATTATTTATTTTGACAGAATGAATTAATTCATGCTGGAAATGACACTCAGCGGGGTGCAGTACTCTAACTGAAGATAAAGATAAAGGGCGCGATTCTCCGCACTCACGACGGGCCGGAGAATAGCGGGCGGCGCAAATTTTCACGGCGACGCTGGTCCGACGCACTCCCGCTCTTCTCCGAACCCCGCACAAACTCCAAGTCGCCATTCCCATCAAATGCCTCGAACGCGCCCCCGACACGACCAGAATCGCTAGTTTTTGGCCCCCCGCTATTCTCCGGCCCGGATGGGCCAAAGTCCTGACGTCATCACGCACTGTTTACACGGCGTCCAACACACCTGCTTTTCAAGTTCGTCAACCAGTCGTGCTGGCTGACGACAGCTTCGAGGAGGTGAGCGCACCGCTCAGCGCACCGCTCAGCGCACTGCTGGAGTCTGGCCACAACGGGGAAGGCATTCCTGAGAACGGGAGGGGAGTCCAGAATGGGGGGGAGTGGGGGAGACGGAGGGGGGGAGTGGGGGAGACGGAGGGGGGGAGTGGGGGAGACGGAGGGGGGGAGTGGGGGAGACGGAGGGGGGGAGTGGGGGAGACGGAGGGGGGAGTGGGGGAGAGGGAGGGGGGAGTGGGGGAGATGGAGGGGGGAGTGGGGGAGATGGAGGGGGGAGTGGGGGAGATGGAGGGGGGAGTGGGGGAGATGGAGGAGGGAGTGGGGGAGATGGAGGGGGGAGTGGGGGAGATGGAGGGGGGAGTGGGGAGACGGAGGGGGAGATGGGGGGGGGGAGTGGGAGTGGGGGGGGTGTTAGGCAGAGAGTGGGGGAGTGGGGGAGAGGGAGGGGGAGTGGGGGAGACGGAGGGGGGAGTGGGGGAGATGGAGGGGGGAGGCAGAGGGGGGAGTGGGGGAGATGGAGGGGGAGTGGGGGAGATGGAGGGGGGAGTGGGGGAGATGGAGGGGGGAGTGGGGAGACGGAGGGGGAGATGGGGGGGGGAGTGGGAGTGGGGGGGGGTGTTAGGCAGAGAGTGAGCGAGTGACCCGTCCAACCCCGGTTACAAAATGTCTGCCACCATGCCATGGCGTGCCGGTCACAAGGACAAGGCCGCTGTTTGCCCTGTGGCTTACGGCCACAGGCTACTGACGCACCCGTGAGGAGGACATAGTTAAATGCCCGTTGGATGCAGAAAGTGACCAGGGGTTAGGCTGCCCGCGTGTCAGCAGCGCGACCAGGCCACCGGGACACACAGGATCCCGTGGCAGGCGGCTGCCGAGGTGTCGACTAACCTCCGTCTAACATGTCCCGTTTCTCTGCCCCCCACCAGCCTTCTGTAGGTTAGCACGATGTATGGGAACAGAACGGCTATGTTCTGCGCAGTGGTTGGGGCCGCTGCACTGCATTTGGCGATTCAGCAGCATCCACACCCACAACCCGCAGTGAATGCAGGGACAGCTGCAGCAGCAGAGGGAAGGGCCGAGGAGTTGCCAGTCGTCGAGCAGCATGGGGAGGAGGAGGAGGAAGAGGAGAGAGTGAGGGTGCAGCCACGGCGCCAGATGCGATGACCAAGGCCGAGGGTGTACCGTGTCCGGGTTTCTTTCCTAACAATGACGGACATCACCTGCAGGAGGAGACTCCGGCTGAGTAGGCGGACGGTGATACATATATGTCACCTCGTGGCGCACCTCGCCCCACGTGGAACGGGGGGAGGACACGCGATCCCAGTTGCCATCAAGGTGACGGTCGCTCTTAACTTCTATGTGACCGGCTCCTTCCAGTCTCCGAGCGGGGACCTCTCCGGGATCTCCCAGTCATCGGTGCACAGGTGCATCCGGGATGTGACCGACGCCCTATATGCCATCGCGGACCGCTACATCACCTTTCCCGAGGACCGAGCAACTCAAGACTCACGAGCTCGTGGATTTGCCAGAGTGCCCGGGATACCGATGGTGCAGGGGGCAATCGATTGTGTTCACGTCCCCATGCGCCCGCCTGCAGGGGACAGGGACGTGTTCACAAACAGAAGGGGGACATACTCCATGAATATCCAGGTGGTATGCGACCCCCACATGAGGATCATGAATGTCTGTGCAAGGTCCCCAGGGAGTGTGCATGACTCCTACATACTGGCGCAGTCGTTCATCCCTGCGATGTTAGAGGGACGTCTCCCCTGGCTGAGGGGCTGGTTGCTAGGTGACGGGGGTTATCCGCTGAGGTCTTGGCTGATGACGCCTATACGGAGGCCTCAGACCAATGCGGAAACCCGATACAACGAGGCCCATGCAGCAACCAGGGGTGTGGTGGAGCGCTGCCTTGGCCTCCTGAAGATGAGATTCAGGTGCCTGGACCGCTCCGGAGGGGCCCTGCAGTACCAGCCCGACAGGGTCGCTCGCATTGTTGTGGTCTGCTGTGCGCTGCACAACATCGCGATGCAGAGGGGAGATGACCTGCGGCAGGAGGCGGAGGAGGAGAGGGAGGAGGAGGAGGAGGAGGAGAGAGAGGAGGAGCAGGAGGAGGAGGAGGAGGAGGAGGCTAGTGGAGTGGCGGGCGCAGCACGCAGACACGACCCAGGTGCTGGTGATGTCCAGGAGGCGGCACGACGGACCCGGCGAGGACGGCGGGCACGCGACGCCTTGGTGGCAGCACGGTTCACGCGTCGCATGTGACGTCCCCGCTGAACACCAAACCACCACCTGCATCGCTAGTCGTGCAGAGGGTCAACACACAACTGCCACCACCACAACCCCCCCCCCCCCCCCCTCCCCCCCCCCCTCTCAGTGTACACTGCTCCACTTCGACATCACCCTTACCACTGGGTCCAGATGGTATGGCACAACATTGATGGCTGTGTCAGCGGGTGTGATCAGTGCCATGTGGAATGATGACAGCCCGCTCTGCGAAGAGCTGTGAGCTCAGAATCGTTAGAGAGAGTCTGACCCATGGCAATAGCTGAACCATCCACCTTGGTGGTCGCTGAGTTCGTCACGGACACTCCATCACGTGCCCGCGTGGGCTGGCTGTGGGAGGGGGTGGAGGGAGGGGCAGGGACTGCACACCCGGCACCGAAGTTTCACCGCTCGTCAACCCCAGCGACACTCGGTCACCATCACGATTCCTGTGGCTGTGGAACAATCACACGGTTTTACAAGTAAGGTGGAACAGTGCGTTTAATGTTAACAATAATTTACAGGTGCCCTAGCCCCTACAACTAAACTGTGCCTTTCACCCGTGCCAATTTACTCTGTGTCTCACTTTGTTGCCTTACGGACCCTACCACTACGTCTACGTGAGTCCCCAGATGATACAGCAGGAGTGGAGGAGGACTGCTGCGAATCGCCCCCTTCGACTCGTTTCTCCTTGGCCAAGCGTTTCCTGGGGCGACCCGGCCTTGATGGGCCAGGCTGCTCCGCGGGCGTCTCGGGTGATGTTGTGCCACCCTGCTCTGCCTGCTGCCCACCCGATGCACCAGGGATGGGACGGGGGGAGGCCGAGAATTCCGGGACATCCCGTGATGGACTTAATGGGACGGGCCCCAAAACCTCCTCCTCCCTCGGGGAGCCCGGTGGCCCCCGGGCCTCACTTTGGGACAGAGGTGCAAGCAGGGAGGTGCCCCGTCGCGCCACCGACACCTGGCGCTGCCAGTCCTGGAGGCCTGCGACGGTATCCACCAGGATCCGAACGTTTGCAGACACGGATTCCAGGGAGTTAGACATTCCCGCCAGGGACTGTGCGACCTCAACCTGTGAGTGCACGACGCCATCCAGCACATGTGTCAGGCGGTTGATGCTCTCGGCGACTGACTGCTGCGATTGGGCCATGACCTGCTGAGACTGGGCCAAGGCCCGCAGGGCGCCGGCAATGTCGTTTTGGCTCTGGCACATTGCTGCCTGTGAGAGGGCAACCCTGTCCAGGGCCGAGGATGACGGGTGCACATTAACCCCAACGCCTTGCATAACCTGACCCATTGCCTCCATCGCGGATGCCATCCGTGCGATGTCGGACTGGGTCGCTGCCATGAGCGGCACCACTCCCTGCTCGTGGACGCGGTTCGACTCCTCTAACAGCTGCAGAGCCAGGAAGACAGCCCTCATCCCGTCATTGTTTCCCTGGGTTTCTTTAGGCATCGGCTGTGCGGGTGGGTTGAGAAACTCCAGGAACTCAGAAAACGTCTGGGAGCCAGCTGCATGCTGGGCCTGGCCTGGCCTCCGCCATTCCGGGCCCTCGTCTGCTCCGACCTCGACCTGCTGTACCTGCTCAGCTGTGATGTGTGAACCAGACTGTGACCCAGGAGCCTCATCACTAAATAGGCTAGCCAGGGTGAGTGTCTCTGGGATGGTGGATGGTGTGGGAGATAGCAGTGCCGCAAGCTCGAGGTCGTCTTGGGTTGACGCCTCCTCTGTGTCATCATCCAGGTGAGAGGCCGCAGGGCGTTGGCGGGCCATTTCTGTTTCCTGCTGTGTCGCCGCCCTCTGGGCGTCCTGCTCCACAGATTCTGTTGGGGAGGATGGGACTCCCCGCTGATCGGGCACCGAATGTTGTGCAGCCCTGGGTGAGGTGGGGCCAGATGCGTGTCTCCACCTGGAGGCAGACGGCCCTGGTCGTTCGGCATCACGTCCTAGGGAAGAGAATGAAACGGCTTATTTAGATTCGCTCGGCCGGACGCTGGACGGTCCCAGTGGGCAGGATGTGAAGGGACAGAGGATGGGGGAGGTGTCCAAGTCGGCAGGGTGTGTGAAGGGACAGAGGATGGGGGAGGTGTCCAAGTGGGCAGGGTGTGTGAAGGGACAGAGGATGTGGGAGGGGGGGGGTGTTTGTCATGGAGGGTTGTCTCACTTGTTGCAGCTCCGCCAACTTCGCATAGCACGACCTCCCGGGTGCCAGACCCCCCAACAAGGTCCAGTGCCCTCTGCTTAAACGTGGTGAGGGGATGCAGGTTAGGCGAACCCCCTCCAGTCTGGTGTCGCTCACGGGTGTTGTGAGCGGTCTTGGCCTGTTGGGGGAGGGGACATAGGTAGATCATTACAATACGGCAGGTATCAGCAGTCCATTCAGATACTGGCACAGTTTGGGGGTCAAGTTGTCATAAGACCATTGCATCTCTCCACGGGGGCCAGAGCGCTGGGTCTGTGACAACTTTGTGAACCACCCTCAACTAACTCTGCCCCAATCCCCCTCCACCCCCCTTGCCAGGGGGGGAGGTGGGTGATTAATTTAAGGGGGGAGGGATGGTTGTGACCAGGGGGCACCCTCTTGGCACTTACCCTGGCAGCCCTGGTGAGGTCGTGCATCTTTTATCTGCATTGCTCTGCTGAGCGAGTGGTCTGCCCCACAGCACTAACAGCAGCAATCACCTCACGCCAGGCCTGGCGCACAGCGCTGGCAGGTTGGCGATGCCCTCTACGCGGGCAGATGATGCCCCTCCTCTGCTCGACGGCATCGAGTAGCGTCTCGACATCGGCCTCAACAAACCGAGGGGCAGCTCTCCTGAGCTCCTACATCATGGCCGACAGATTCTGTGCTCGCCCCGCGCCTTTTTACAGCGTCGGGCGGCGTCACGTGGGCGTGGTCGTATCGTCGTCGCGTTCCGTCGTCATCGCGCACGTGATTGACGCGGCCGCGTTCCTAGCCCATTTCCCGGACGTGAATACGTCGGGAAATGGACCCTTCCCGACCGTCGTAAAACGCGCCCGTTTTAATGGCCAACTTCGCGATTTTTCGCGGGTGCGGAGAATCGCGCCCAAAGATTATTACCAAATTATTATGATTATATGGCAGTTTCTCACATACCGCATGGTTCGGTTGGAGCAGCAGTTGGATGCACTTAAGAGCATGCAGATGGCGGAAAGGGTCATAGACAGGATTTATAGAGATGTGGTCACACCCAAGGTGGCAAGCAGACAAATGTGTGACCGCTAGAAAGGGCAGGCAGCCAGAACAGGAATCCCCTGTAGCTGCCTCCTGCTCTAACAACTATACCGTTTTAGATACTGTCGGGGGGAATGGCAGCGGCCAGATCAGTGGCACCACAGCTAGCTCTGTTGTTCAGTAGGGAGTGTTAAAGTGGAAAAGCGCAATAGTCAGAGGGGACTCCATAGTCAGGGGCACAGATAGGCACATCTGTGGTTGTGTGAAAGGCTCCAGATGATGTGTTGCTTCCCTGGTGCCAGGGTCCAGGATGACACTGAATGGCTGCAGGGCATCCTGAAGGGAGAGGGAGAGGGCAGCACGGAAGCATAGTGGTTAGCACAAATGCTTCACAGCTCCAGGGTCCCAGGTTTGAATCCCGGCTTGGGTCACTGTCTGTGTGGAGTCTGCGCATTCTCCCCATGTGTGCGTGGGTTTCCTCCGGGTGCTCCGGTTTCCTCCCACAGTCTAAAGATGTGCAGGTTAGGTGAATTGGCCAGGTTAAATTGCCCTCAGAATCCAAATTGCCCTTAGTGTTAGGTGGGGTTACTGGGTTATGGGGATAGGGTGGAGGTATGGGCTTGGGTAGGGTGCTCTTTCCAAGAGCTGGTGCAGACTCGATGGGCCGAATGGCCTCCTTCTGCACTGTAAATTCTATAAGGCAGAGGTCATGGTGCATGTTGGTACCAATGACATAGGTAGAAAGAGGGAATCTTACATCAAGAATTCGGGAAGTTAGGCAATAGACAAAACAGCAGGACCTCTAGGGTTGTAATCACTGCATTACACCCAGTGCCACGTGCTAGTTAGTACAGGGATAGGAGAATAGCACAGATGAATGTGTGGCTTAAGAGTTAGTGCAGGAGGGAGGGTTTTAGATTCCTGGACCATTTGGGACCTTTTTTGGGGAAGGTGGGACCTGTACAAGCGGGACAGTCTACATCTAAACCAGAGCGGGACTAACATCTTTGCTGGCGGGTTTGCGAGTGCTGTTGGGACGAGTTTGGCAGGGGGAGGAGATGCAGACAGATAGCAGAATAGGGACACAGTATAACACAGAAAAGCAATCAGGTCAAATGGAATACAATGGTAGTACGTTTCAAGGGAATAAGGCAAGGCTGGATGGCCTCTACTTTAATGCCAGGAGTATTAAAGGTAAAACAGATGAGTTAAGGGCGATAATTGACAGATCTAATTATGATTATAATAGCTATCACAGACATGGTTGAGTGAGGGGCAGGATTGGCAGCTCAACATGATTGGATATATAATCTTCAGGCAAGACAGAGGAGGGGGTAAAAGAGGGGGAGGCATTGCATTATTAGTTAAGGAGGCAGCTACTGCAGTAAGGAGAGATTATATTTTGGAGGGGGCATCAAATTAAGGTTTATGGGTAGAGTTTAGGAATAAAAAAAGGGACAGCTATGTAGCTCGGTGTTTATTATAGACAGATAGTCAGCAGGAAATTGAGAAGCTCTCATAATTGATGCCATTCACTTAGGGGTGCAAATAATAAGACATAAATTATATTAGGTGATTTCAACTTTCCCCAAAATTAATTGGATTAGCCATGATGTTAAGGACTTAGATGGAGTAGAGTTCTTAAAATATATACAGGGGAATGTTTAGCTCAATATGTAAAGGATCCACCAAGGGATGGAGCGGCGCTGGACCTAATTCTGGGGAATGAAGTCGAACGGGTGGTTGATGTGTTGGTGGGGGAGCATTTTAGTGATAGCGAACACAACATGGTTCAATTTAAATTTGTTGTGAACAAATAAATAGACTCATTGCAAAAAAAGGTTTTGGATTGGGGGAAGAATAGATTTGAACAAATTAATACAGGATCTGGCCAAGGTAGACTGGAAAGAGTTACTTGTGGGGAAACCTACGGAAGAGTAGGTTCAAAGATGAAATGAGGAGGGTACAGGTCCAACATGTTTCCTCTGGGCCAATAGGAAGGAGTAACAAACCCAGAGAACCATGTGACCAGAGACAATCAGGATACGATGAGAAGGAAAAGAGAGGCTTTTAATAAGTATAAGGGGAGCAAGTCTGCAAAGGCATTTGTGGTGTACAGAAAGTGCAGAAATCAATTAGGAGAATAAAGAGGGGATATGAGAAAGCTATGGCTGGTAAAAGTAGGGAAAATCCCAAGATATTCCACAAGTCTATCAATGGGAAGAGGATAACCAGGGAAAGAGTTGGGCCTATTCAGGACCAAGGGATAAATCTGTGGGTGGAGCCATAGAACATTGATCGGGTGATGAATGAATATTTCACATCTGTCTTCACCCAAGAGAATGAGGAGGTAGTTATGGAACTCGGGGAGGGAGATTGTGAGGTTCTTGAGCAAATTGTCAGAGAGTTACAAGATATTGGAGGTATTGGTGGGTCCGAATGAATTGTGTCCCAAGCTGTTATGGGACGTGAGGGAGGAGATTGCCGGGACTCTGACCCAAATTTTTAATTCCTCTTTGGCCATGGGGGAGGTGCCAGAGGACTGAAGAACTGTTAATGTGTTCCCACTATTTAAGAAAGGTTGTAGAGACAAGTCAGGGAACTACAGACCAGTGAGTCTCATGTCAGTGGTTGGGTAACTACCAGAGAAGATTTTGAAGGAGAAAATCTATCTCTATTTGAAGAGGCAAGGTTTGATCAGGAATAGTCAGCACGGCTTTGTCAGAGGGAGGTCATACCTAGCAAATTTGATTGAATTTTTTGAGCATGTTGCGGTGATATGCATCACTGTAAATACACAAGGGGTTAATGTAAATAAACGTAGACTACATAGACACTAGAGGGAGCATCAGAGACATGACACACAGACAGTAAGATAGGACACGACTAATGGGCATTCACGATACACACAGAGGTGACACTACCATAGGGGGCATTACACTAACCCATATATAAGGACACAGCACACATGATCTTCCTCTTTCCAGCGGAGACACTCAGTGAGTGCACAGGGTTGATTTGAAACACATCACACCCACCATGTGGATTGTAGCAGACTGGTTCGTCAGTCTGAGTCACTGTAGCAGGATTAACAGGAGAGTCGAATCCAAGTAGGAGAATTGTGAACAGTTTAATAAATGTGTAAAAGCTATCTCCAAGTCTGAACCTTCCTTTGTCAGAGTGCACATCAAGGAAGCAACTTATGCTATGTCAAGAGCATAACAAAACACATGTCACCAAATATGTAGATGCGGTAGTGCAATTGATGTAGTTTACATGGATTTCAGCAAAGCCTTTGACAAGGTCCCATGGGGGAGACATATTAAGAAGGCAAATGCACATGGGATACAGGGTGATTGATAAGTTGGACTCACAATTGGTTTAGTGGTATGAGACAGAGGGTGACGATAGATGGCTCTTTTAGTGTCTGGAAGCCAGTGACCAGTGGTGTACCACAGGGACTCGTGCTGGGCCCCCTATTGTTTGTCATTTATATAAAAGACATAGATGACTGTGGGGGAGTCGGATCAGTACGTTTGCGGATGACACAAAAATTGGTCGGGTGGTTAACAGTGAGGTTGAGTGTCTTGGGTTACAGGAAAATATAGGCGGGATGATCAAATGGACGGATAAGTGGCAGATTGAATTTAATCCTGAAAAGTATGAGGTGATACACTTTGGAAGGAGTAATTTGACAAGAAAGTATACTATGACACTGGGAGAAGAACAAAGGGACCGTGGCCTTTTTTTCCATAGATCTCTGAAGGCAGAAGGGCAGGTTAATAGGGTGGTGAAAAAAGCATATGTGACGCGAAACTTTATCAATCGGGGCATAGATTACAAAAGCAGGGAGGTCATGATGGAGCTGTACAGAACTTTGGTGAGGCCTCAGCTGGAGTACTGTGTGCAATTCTGGTCGCCACATTATAGGAAGGAAGTAATTGAACTGGAGGGGGTGCAGAGAAGATACGGCAGAACATTGCTTGGGATGGAACATTTGAATTATAAAGAGAGGTTGGGTAGGCTTGGGTTGTTTTCTCTGGAGCAGAGAAGACTGAGGGGTGATCTGAATGAGGTGTACAAGATTGGATAGGGAGCAGCTGTTCTCCTAAGGCGGGTGGGCCTGTGCCATGGGGGCACTCTTTATCCATCCGCGTTCGCCATAGCCTCCGCGATGGCAGATGCGGAAGTGACCCCCTCCCCTGCGCATGCGCGGAGATGGCATCAGCAGACGCTGACGCTCCGGTGCATACGCGGACTTCCGCCGGTCGGTTAAGTCCCTCCGGCCCCGGCTGGCATGGCGCCAAAGGCACGGGCCTAGCCCCTCAAGGTTAGGGCTTGGCCCCTAAATGTGCGGAGAAATTTGCACCTTTGGGGCGGCCCGACGCCGGAGTGGTTCACACCACTCCATCCGCTGGGACCCCTCGCCCTGCCGGATATGGGAGAATCCCGGCCCAGTTCTGAGGGGGCACAAGTTCAATTTGAGAGGTGGGAGGTTTTGGGGGGATTTGAGGGGAAACTTTTTTTTACCCAGAGAGTGATGATGGCTTGGAATGCACTGCCTGGGAGGGTGGTAGAGGTGGGATGCCTCACATCCTTTAAAAAGTACCAGGATGAGTACTTGCCATGCTGTAACATTCAAGACTATGGTGGCAAGTGGAATCAGACGTGCAGGTCAGAGCCTTTCATGCATCGATGCAGACTTGATGGGCCGAAGGGTCTCTTCTACACTGAAATAGTCAGTGATTCTGTGAATGATAAAGTATTGATTGATTTTAATATTTTCAAAGTCTTTAACAGAGTTTAACATGGGGGCAGCACGGTAGCATTGTGGATAGCACAACTGCTTCACAGCTCCAGGGTCCCAGGTTCGATTCCGGCTTGGGTCACTGTCTGTGCGGAGTCTGCACATCCTCCCCGTGTGTGCGTGGGTTTCCTCTGGGTGCTCCGGTTTCCTCTCACAGTCCAAAGATGTGCAGGTTAGGTGGATTTGCCATGATAAATTTGCCCTCAGTGTCCATAATTGCCCTTAGTGTTGGGTGGGGTTACTGGGTTATGGGGATAGGGTGGTTGTGTTGACCTTGGGTAGGGTGCTCTTTCCAAGAGCCAGTGCAGACTCGATGGGCCGAATGGCCTCCTTCTGCACTGTAAATTCTTTGAGAATAATTTACTACAAGTTTCTGGATATAATTTTATCCTTCAGCTCCTTTCAGTTTGTGAGGATTTTGTCAAAACTGGTTTCAGTCTTGAATATATTGAAATCACATCCTGCTGCTACATCACCAGCTATAATTACAGCCAACATTGTGACCTAACACAGTGGGCTGAATTAACCCGTTATGGCAGGTTTCAAAACACGCCAGAGGCCGGTGTGAACCTCGGTTGTGTCTCATTAATGAGGTGGAGGTGAAGGTTTGACCCACCCCATGCCAGATTCTCTATGATACTGGTGGGAAAACATGGTGGCATGAGATATATTTGAAACAACATGCCCATAAAGATATTGAGACTCACTTGAGCAATGACTCGTCCAGCTGTCAGAGTTCAGGATTGAGATCTACCACAATCCTAAACTCTTGAACACCAGAGCAATGGATCAGGGGTGCTTCCAGATGAGGTGTCCTGAAGGGGGTCCATATTCCATCCTTAGAGTGTTCCTGTCGATCTATCTCCTTCCTCAGGATGTCCTTTGTCCAGTCTCAGAATGTTCCTGGAGAGCTATCTTCATTTTCAAGTGGTCCAGCTCCTTTCTTCCCTTTGCGTCTAAAGATATGTAGGTTATGTGCATTGGCCGTGATCAATGCATGGGGTTACAGGGATTGGGCAGGGGAGTGGACCCTGATAAGGTGCTCTTTGGGAGGGTCAGTGCAGACTCGATAGGCCAAATGGCCTCCTTCTGCACTGTGAGGATTCTATGATCCTCCCTTTTGTCAGTTAGTTCAAAGATGGTGTTAGATAAAACTGTAAAAGGAAAAATATCATTGAGCAACAAAAAAAAGATGATCACTCAGGAGCGTGCAGGTCAAAGGTAATGTTGCATGCAGATCATTCTAACACAACAAGCTTAAAGCAGTACCAACAACTATACTTTTTTTCTGTTTTCTGTACTACATATCATTATCCAAAGCATTTTGAATTGAATGTGTGTTTCTATTGTCGACTAATATGCTTCAAGTTACTAGTAGGTAGTCTGCTTTGTTACAGACTTGCTCGGCAGCTTTCAAAACAGGAAATGTATCACCTACAGCCTGAATAAAACCGAATGAAACTTTGGTATGGCCTGCAATATGTGAGGTGGGTAATGGTGATGCTGGGAGCTGCGACACGCCAGGTTGAAAATCAGGAACAATGACTGCTGTAAATATGACAAGCAACAGGGGCTGGATTCTCCTATTTGTTGCCGATGTTGTTGTGAAAACTGTGGTCTTTTACGCCAGGAAAACTCGCATCAAAAGACCACCGATTCCCAGTTTTGCTGGGAGCTAGCAGAGAGCCATCATATAGCTTGCAGCTCCAGCCTCCGATACATCACCCCCCCAAGCACTTCCGGTTCAGAGGCCGCGCATCCGCCCGGTGGTGGCCTGCAGCCCCAGATGTCAAGCATTGTATGTAGTTGCCTTTCTGGTCCGGTGAAGACCCAGCGACCTTTATTCCAACTGGTCCAAGGTGGCAAGATACTAAACCCAATTAAATGTCACCACAGCCGTGGAGCACCCATAGGCTGCTCTCCCCTTTGAGAGAGAGCTGATTGGTCGTGATTTAACCTGAGGGTCACCGCACCTCTGGCAAGAGGCAAGGTTGAGAAGGCGGGACCTTCATGAATAAACTCGGCCGGTACGAAAATTGAACATGCGCTGTTGTTGTTGCTCCGCGTTATGAGCCAGCCGTCCAGCTAACTGAACTAACCGACCCCGCAAACATGAATTTGAGTTAACAATGCATAATTTCATTGGAACTTTCAGCTGTCAAGAGAGCTGCAAAAGGAACTGTCAAAAGGAACTTCCAAAAGGAACTGTCACAAGTAACTATCAGGGGAGTTATCAAAAATAACTGTCAAAAAGAACTGTCAAGCTATCAAACCATTAAAATTCCCACCCTTTAAATATTTGGAAACAATATTTGCCGCAATTTTTAAAAAGTCAATGCTTGCTATTTCACTCTGTTGACTAAGGCCTGAGGGATTCCATGACTGGGTTAGTGCTGCATGAGTGATTTCATAATCTTCCATTATCACAGTGGAATGCCTCTTGGTTTGAAGTTTGACTGACAGCTTGAAGTGGTTACAGATTCTGAAGTAGGACTGCAAATTCCAATCCTTGTTTTTATAAGGGATTAAAGGAAATTAAATGTAATGATTGGGTTTTTATATGGAAGAGTGTTTTTGTTTTGAAATAGTAAATTATTCAATGGACAGTTAATACCTTTATTTTGCCATCTCAGCATTGGTCCTGAGGTCAACCCTTGATGGATACTGAGCAAGTTGACATAATAGGTGTTAGAGCAAAGGGTGGTGATTAGGGGGCATGGATTAGCATGAGTTGGCACTAATTGGTATAGGGGTTATGAAGAGCCATGTGGATGGGTAGAGGAGCAGAGATTGTCATGGAGGGTATGAGAGGCCATGGGAGGTGGCTAGAAGAGAATTGATTGGAATGAGTGATATGCAAGTCCATGGGGATTGGGTAGAGATCATAAAATAGCATGAATTGACATGGGTGGGGCATGGCGAGTGTGTAGAGGGGTGAGAGTTAAAAATAAATTTAGAGTACCCAATTATTTTATTCCAATTGGGGGACAATTTAGTGGCCAATCCACCTACACTGCATATCTTTGGGTTGTGGGGGTGAGACCCATGCAGACACGGGGAGAATGTGCAAATTCACATGGACAGTGACTCAGGGCCGGGATCGAAACCCGGTCCTCGGCAATGCTAACCACTACACCACCGTGCCGCCCTGAGGGGTGAGGGTTGAAGGGCTGTTCTCTGTTCTATTATTTGAAAAAAACTTCGACTGCCCATGCTCTGAGGCGGCCCTCCATCCAGCCAGCCTTCTCACTTGTTCCAGGGCTGCCTGCCACAACTCCCATTTTCACCCACACCCTGGACCAAAAATCCATCCTTGTGGGGCACTTTCTCAGGTTTGCGGAGCCAGGAACAATTCAGTATGGCGCGCCATTGGTGGAAAGGTAAGGAAAACAACCAAACGTATGGTTTTGCCGTGGATGATGTCTCTCCACCAATGCAGGTGCTCAGCAGTGGATTACCATAATGATTTTTTGTATCTTCTCCAATGATGACAGATCACAAAGTATCTGTACAACGCCTCAGCAATTTCCTTATTCCACATTATAATTTCTCCTGTCGCAGCCTCTAAGGAGTCCATGTTTCCTCTCATTAATTATTTTATTTTTACATAACTATAGATTCTTTTGTAATCTGTTTTTATGTCTCGAGCCAGTTTACTCTCTTATTAGTTTTCTCTTTCTTTCTTTGTCAGTACATGACATAAAGGTGTAAACTGTTTAGAAAAACATTATTGTATTACTTTTGTACAATTTAATTATTAAAACAAATAACACAACTCTTTCACGCTCTATTCCCTTCCCTATGAATCCATATTGCAACTTACAGCCAAATTTACATTTCCCACAGTGTCAGTGCATATAAACATGTCTCATTTCCTTCGGTGGAAGAGTTGTTTCAGAACACCACTTTCCACAAGGAACAATAGCAATAATAATTAAGTACAGCAAAGCTCTTTATAAAGATGTCATCAAAATACCAACAAACTCCATTTATTGGTTGTGAATACTTAAGAAATTCATCACAAGCTCAATTAGGTGCCAGGAGCGCCTCTTTTTTCTGTTGAGTCTGGTGTTAATGAAACAAATATCTTGTGAATAAATGTATTTTCCCCACCTGATAAAGCTCTTTCACTGGCTCCTTTGCCTAATTACACGTGCACCACATGAGCCATTTTAGGTTGGTGGTGAGAATCAAGCAAATATGCCAGGGAAGGAAACAATTACGGCATGTAATTACTGTAATTAGCTAGTAATAGGTAATTGAATATTCAAAGTTGTCCAGAGAAAACAAATTGCTGGCTGGTGAGTTACAATATTCCATCGTAATTAGGAGAAGAATTAAGATATTTTGAGCTGAAAAACAAATTTTAAATCTTAATCAACTCACACCAAATGAAGTCTCTGTTGATCACTTTGGGGCAGGAATTTTACTAGTTAATGCGCAAAGTTTGCGGGAAACATCAAATCTGAAGTGTAAATTTAAAATTATGAAGACATTCTCCAAGTAACTTGGAACCTACAGATTAGGCAAAAGGTGTTCTGCTGACAGAAACATAATTATTTTCATGTATCTTTTCCTTCCTATTGTTTTCCACTCCTCAAACATCTTTTAACATTGTGGAATTTTGAGTTGTTGCAAAGTACAAGGTCTGCATTTCGGAGATACTTTCGTCAATGGATTTTACTCGGAATAATTTGCGCATCTAATTTTTTGTCGCAAATTGGGGGATTCAATTTAATTGTGTTTCTTTATTCAGCGTGCCTCAATGACTATCGTCCAGTGGCTCTGACATCCATCATCATGAAGTGCTTCGAAAGGTTAGTCATGGCACGAATCAACTCCAACCTCCCGGATTGCCTTGATCCACTACAGTTTGCCTACTGCTGCAACAGGTCCACAGCAGACGCCGTCTCCATGGCCCTGCACTCTACCCTGGGACACCTAGATAACAAAGACACCTATGTCAGACTCCTATTTATCGACTACATCTCAGCCTTCAACACCATCATTCCTACGAAACTCATCTCCAAACTCCGTGGCCTTGGCCTCAGCTCCTCCCTCTGTGACTAGATCCTGAACTTTCTAACCCACAGACCACAATCAGTAAAGATAGGCAACAACACCTCCTCCACGATCATCCTCAACACCAGTGCCCCACAAGGCTGTGTTCTCAGCCCCCTACTATACTCCTTATATACCTATGACTGTGGCCAAATTCCCCTCCAACTCGATTTTCAAATTTGCTGATGACACCACCATAGTGGGTCGGATTTCAAACAATGACGAGACAGAGTATAGGAATGAGATAGAGAATCTGGTGAACTGGTGCAACAACAATAATCTCTCCCTCAATGTCAACAAAACAAAGGAGATTATCATCGACTTCAGGAAGCGTAGTGGAGAACATGCCCCTGTCTACATCAATGGGAACGAAGTAGAAAGGGTCGAGAGCTTAAAGTTTTTAGGTGTACATATCACCAACAGCCTGTCTTGGTCCCCCATGCTGACACAATAGTTAAGAAAGCCCACCAACGACTCTACTTTCTCAGAAGACTGAGGAAATTTGGCATGTCAGCTACGACCCTCACCAACTTCTACAGATGCACCATAGAAAGCATTCTTTTTGGTTGTATCACAGCTTGGTATGGAGCCTACTCTACCCAAGCTGCAGGAAAATACAAAAGGTCGTGAATGTAGCCCAGTCCATCACGCAAACCAGCCTCCCAACCATTGACTCTATCTATAATTCCTGCTGCCTCAGAAAGGCAGCCAGCATAATTAAGGACCTCATGCACCCCGGACATACTCTGTTCCACCTCCTTCCGTCAGGTAAAAGATACCAAAGTTTGAGGTCACGTACCAACCAACTCAGGAACAGCTTCTTCCCTACTGCCATCAGACTTTAGAATGGACCTACCTCGTATTAAGTTGATATTTCCTTGAGTGCCAACAGCAGTCAATGAGTGCTGACTGCCTGCTCAATTTTGGAAAATATCGGAGCTCAGCTCAAATCTCTTCTCATCCACAATTCACATTCACACATATTGGGCACTTTTTGACTTGAGGTAACCATATAAAATGTGCAATCTCAGCTCTGCCACCTGTCAAACATCAGCTACAATTTCCTTTTACGTGGAAACTAAAATCAGGAGAGTGGACAAGCTGATATTGTGCAATTTACAATGCTGCTCAAAGTCAAAATTATTCCCCTCCACTTTGCTGTGATCAGGAGCAGGAGCCCTAGCTGTCAATTCTTTTCCCACTGCTTATCTCAGCCGCACTGTACTGATGCCCTGGTTTTTGGTCAGCAAATTTAGCACACGAACGTGTGGTCAAACCTGGGATACTCTGGTTTGCACGTGCAAGGAGCAGACAAAATTAACTCACCATACCCTTGGAGATACCTAACATAATTAAATTTTTTACGAAATTTACTGTGACAACAAACCAAACAGACTGAAGAAGATCGTAAAGATGTACTGTGAAGGAGCAAGTTTGCCTCTTGTGTTGTGTCACAGATGACTGCATAGTGTCATAGCCCCCTGGGCTAGTGCGCAGTGAACACCAGCCCCACTTGACCCGGTGTCACAACACAGTTGAAATTAATAAATATTTCTTGGCACAACACACAAAGTCTTTGACCTTTAGCTGCCCAATAACTACAGTCACCAGGTTTGTAAATTTAAACACAATTAATTTATTAATAACTACAATCAAATATGCAGCAGTACAACAGGATAACTATTATCTAATTCCTAACCCCCCCCCCCCCAACTTAAACTCACTCCACCCTTTACTCACACAGATAAACAGAGAGGAGTATAAAATAATAAGTAAAGTAAAAAGGAAATAGTCTTTGTTTCTGATGGTTGTTTCTTGCACACCTTTTCAGTTGGAGATTTCTGTTCCAGATTTCTGTTTCCAGTCTGTAATAGTTTTTACCGTGGATTCATTCACGTCTCTGTAGTTTCAGAAATATAGAAGCTTTTCTATAGAAAACATGAGGGATAGAGACAGCAGGTCCTTTCTGCCTGAGTGTGCAGGTTTCCAAGTGAACCTCCCTTGGTTCTCTCAAAATCAGCCCACTCAGGCAGGATACAATCACCACCTGTTATCGGGCAGAATATGGCCTTTTGCCCAATTCATTGGCCACTAGCCAACCAATCAAACAAAGTCCCACCAATCTCACCAAAATCTGAGTTTTTCTGTCCAAACCTAGCACAGTGTACTAGGTTGTAACTTTCAAGTTACTCTTTTCCCCTGCTCGACTTAAAGATATGTGTACATTAAGCATTCATGGATCAAAATGATAACAGCAAAAATAAAGAAAGGGGAAATAAGAGAATCAACAGAAAGGTATGTTACATTAGGCCTTCCAAGGTAAGCTCATCATATTGCTGAATTGCCATTGCCAGCAACAATTCTGTGATAGATGATGGATGAAGATGAGGAGGCATATTTACACGTCCCAAAATTTTGTGTGGGGATGGTAATATCTTCCAAACAGGATTGTTAGTCTTAATTGGATAGTCAAATTGACCATTTTTTTTCAGATAGGTGACCCCCATTCAACTTTATTTAAATATATTCTTGAGATTAGAGGGTGGATCATAGATCATAGAATTTACAGTGCAGAAGGAGGCCATTCGGCCCATCGAGTCTGCACCAGCTCCTGGAAAGAGCACCCTACCCAAGGTTAACACCTCCACCCTATCCCCATAACCCAGTAACCCCACCCAACACTAAGGGCAATTTTGGACACTAAGGGCAATCCATCATGTCCAATCCACCTAACTTGCACATCTTTTGGACTGTGGGAGGAAACTGGAGCACAACTATGTGTATGACAAACAACATAAGCAGTAAGTGATAGACAGAGTGAATGGATTAGGTTTAAGCTCAGCAGTCCTACTACATCCAGTCGTGAATAGTGATGGACAATTAAACAATTCACTGGATGAGGCTCCATAAATAGTCCTATTCTCAATGGCAGGGGAGCCCAGCACATTGGTGCAAAAGATAAGACTGAAGCACTTGCAACAATCTTCAGCCAGAAATACCTCCTCTGGAGGTTCCCAGTATCACAGATGCTCGTCCTCGCAATACATTTCACTCTATGTGATAGCAAATAATAGCTGAAAGCACTGGATAAATGGGCTCTGAGAATATTCCAGCAATAGTACAAAAGACTTGTGCCCCAGAGCTTGCTGCATCCCTAGCCAAGCTGTTCTAGTACTGCTACAAAACTGGCATCTACACGGCAATGTGGAAAATTGCCCAGGTATGTCCTCTAAAAGCAGGACAAATCAAACTCGGCCAATTATTGCCTATCAGTCTACTCAAAATCATCAGTACAGTGATGGAACGGACCATTAACAGTGCTATCAAGCAGCATTTACTCAGTAATAACCTGCTCACTAATGCTCAGTTTGCCACTAGAGGGCCACTCCATTCCTGACCTCATTACAGCCTTGGTTCAAACATGGACAAAACATGGACATGATAGCCGTTTCTTGCTATCACATGGAGTGAATTTCAGAGGTGAGTTGGGAGTGACTGCCATTGACATCAGGGCAGCATTTGGCCAAGTGTGGCATCATGGAGCCCTAGGAAACTGTAGTCAATGAGGTCAGGAGGAAAACTCTCCACTGGTTGGAGTCATACCTAGCACAAAGGAAGATGGTTGTGGTTGTTAGAAGTTAATCACTTCAGTTCCAGGACATCACTGCAGGAGCTCCTCAGGGGAGTGTCCGAGACCCAACCATCTTCAGCTGCTTCATCAATAACTTCCCTCAGTCATAAGATCAGAACTGGGGATGTTTTCTGATGACTGCTCAATGTCCAGCACAGTCGCAACCCCTCAGGCACTGAAGAAGTCCATGTCCAAATGCAACAAGAACTGGGCAATATCAAGATTTGTGCTGACAAGCGCTAAGTAACATTTGTGACAAACATGTGCCAGACAATGGCCATCTCCAACAAGAGAGAATCTAACTATTGCCCCATGACAACCAATGGTACCAACATTACTACAGTATTAACATTCTGGGTGTTACCATTTGCCGACATGAGTGCAGTTCCAACAACTCGACACCATCCAGGACAAAGCAACCTGCTTCATTGTCATCCGATCCACAAACATTCATTCCCAGCTCGACAGACGCACAGTGACAGCAGTGTGTACCATTTGTACTGCAGAAACTCACTAAGTTTCATCGGAGAGCACATTCCAAACCACTACTATCTAGAAGGACAAGTGCAGCAGGCACAAATGGACACCATCACTTGGGAAGTTCCTCTCCACTAACCATCCTAACTTGGAAATATATTGCTGATCCTTCACTGCGACTGGGTCAAAATCCTACAATTCTCTCCTTAACAGCACTGTGAATGTACTTACAGAGTGCAACGGTCCATTCGGAGTGCAACGGTTCAAGAAGGTAGTTCAGCACCACCTTTTCAAAGGAATTAGGGATGGACAATAAATTCTGGACTTACCTGAAACCCTCACATCCCATAAATGAATTTAAAAATGTCAGGATGTTGTACAAGCATCTTTGGAAACTTGAAGATGGGGGAGTTCAAATTAAGGCATTCGCACCAGATCAGTTTGTGCCTTTCCTGATGTTATCAAATGCAGACATCTGCTGCCGTGTTCATTTTTGTACCCATTTGCTGTGGAAATTAAATTTCTTCCCCATAGCATTGGAGTTTTAAAAACATTTTTTTTTTATCCCATCCTTAAAGTTACAAAGCCAATGGGCAGAGTGGACAGGGCAAACCAAAAATCCATCTCATTGCTTGCTCCACAAATCAATACAAATTCAAATTGAAGTAAATTCTTGGTCTCCACAGGAGAGACACACAAGATCGAAACTGACAAGAAAAGGCATTGCCCCTCGTCTCGGGCTTGATCTGGCAATTGATCTTAGCCAAAAGGTCGCAAAGTGATTTCCCCATAACATTAAACCAAATACCTGCACCACCTCAAAAGACAAGGGCAGCAGAAGCATGGAAATAATACCCCCAAGAATCCTCTTTCCAAGCCCAACACCATCTTATCTCAGAGATATATCACCAGTGCTTCCCTGTCACTGTGTCAAAATTCTGGAACCCCCTTCCTCACCTGCACTGTAGCAATTCAAAATGACAGCTCACCACCACCTTCTCAAGGGCAATCAGGGATGGGTTACAAATGTAGGCCTTGCCAGTGATGCCGTCAGCATATGAAAGAATATTAAAAAAACCTTTAAGGGACCAGCGATATTTGCATAACTTTGCATATTGTTTACAGTCGATGTTGTGAGCATAATCTGTCACTCTGACATATTTATTACACTCTTCCTGCAAATCAATCTTTTAAATGTGATTACTTGTGCTTGGTATTGAACTTAGTACAGCAGTCAAGGAAAAGAGAGACTGTTTCAGTCACTCTAACTTAAAAATAAAGTGAAATTAAAAGCATAAATTACTGTTCGGAAACTAACAAACCATAAATTTCTTGGCACACCTGGAACTGAAATTTAATTGTTGAATATTTTTTTTTAAATCGCTGGAGAGTTGTTTGAAACATGCAATTTGAAGATGTGAAATTCGATTGATGCTCTGAATCTTGGAGGGTACTGGTCATATCAGTTTAAAAGACAATGGGCGGGATTCTCGCGTACCCAGCGGGGCAGGGAGTCCCGACGGGACGGAAGGGCGTGAACCACTCCGGCGTCGGGTCGCCCTAAAGGTGCGGAATCCTCCGCACCTTTAGGAGCTTGGCCTGCCCAAAGTGGTTGGCGGCCTGCAAGCTGGCGTGGAAGGCCTTTGGCGCCACGCCAGCCGAGGCCGAAGGAATTCTGTTGGCCGGCGCGGGTCCGTGCATGCACGGGAGTGTCAGCAGCTGCTGACGTCATCCCCGCGCATGCACAGGGGGGTTTCACCTACGCGTCGGCAATGGCGGAGGCTGACATAGCCGGTGCGTAGGAAAAGAGTGCCCCCACGGCATAGGCCTGCCCACGGATCGGTGGGCCCCCAGGGCCAGATAGCCCCACGTCCCCCCCTCCCCCCAGAACCCCAGAGCCCGCCCACGCCGCCAGGTCCCGCCGGTAAGGGATCTAGTCCAATTTACGCCGGCGGGACCTGCATAGAACCAACGGGACTTCGGCCCATCGCGGGCTGGAGAAACGCCGGGGGGTGGCCGCCGACCGATGCGGTGCAATTCCCTCCCCCGCCGAATCTCCGATGCCGGAGAAATCAGCGGCCGGCAGGGGCGGGATTCACGCTGAGCCCCGGGCGATTCTCCGACCGGGCAGGGGGTCGAAGAATCCCGCCCCAAATGACAGAGGAGCAGAATTAAGCCATTCAGCCCATCGGGTCTGCTCTGCCATTCAATCATGGCTGATATTTTTCTTATTCCCATTCTCCTGCTTTCACCTCATAACCCCTGTTCCCCTTATTAATCAAGAACCTATCTATCTCTGTCTTAAAGACAATCAGCGATTTGGTCTCCACAGCCCTCTGCGCAAAGTGTTCCACAGATTCACCAACCTCTGGCTGAAGACATTCCTCCTCATCTCAGGTTCAAAGGATCGTCCCTTCAGTCTGAAGCTGTGGCCTCGGGTTCCAGTTTTTTCTACTCGTGGAAACATCCTCTCCACGTCCATTCTATCCAGGCATCCTGGTATCCTGTAAGTTTCAATACAATCCCCCTCATCCTTCTAAACGCTAACGAGTGCAGACACAGAATCCTCAACCGCTCCTCATATGACAAGCTCTTCATTCCAGAGATCATTCTTGTGAACCTCCTCTGGATCCTTTCCAAGGCCTTCCTTAGGTACGAACTCAAAACTGGTGGGCAGCATGGTAGTTGGTGGGCAGCATGGTGGTTAGCATAAATGCTTCACAGCTCCAGGGTCCCAGGTTCGATTCCCGGCTGGGTCACTGTCTGTGTGGAGTCTGCACGTCCTCCCCGTGTGTGCGTGGGTTTCCTCCGGGTGCTCCGGTTTCCTCCCACAGTCCAAAGATGTGTGGGTTAGGTGGATTGGACATGCTAAATTGCCTGTAGTGTCCTAAAATGTAAGGTTAAAGGGGGGGGGGGGTTGTTGGGTTACGGGTATAGGGTGGATACGTGGGTTTGAGTAGGGTGATCATGGCTCGGCACAACATTGAGGGCGGAAGGGCCTGTTCTGTGCTGTACTGTTCTATGTAATACTTTAAATGGGCTCTGACCAGAGTCTGATACAGCCTCAGAAGTACATCCCTGCTCTTGTATTCTAGCCTTCTCAACATGGATGCTAACATTGCAATTGCCTTCTAACTGCCAACTGAAGCTGCATGTTAACCTTAAGAGAATCCTGAACGAGGACTCCTCTGTCCCTTTGTTCTTGTGATTTCCTCAGTCTTCTCCTATTTAGAAAATAGGTTTTCCTCCATTCGTCCTATCAAAGTGCGTAACCTCACACTTTTCCACATTGTATTCCATCTGCCATTTCTTTGCCCACTCCCCTCGCCTGTCCAAGTCCTTCTGTAGCCCTCCTGCTTCCATACAGCCTGTCCCTTTACATCATCTGAATTTGTATCATCTGAAAACTTAGCAACAGCGCCCTCAGTTCCTTCTTCCAGATCGTTAATATATATCGTGAATAGCTGCCATTAATGTATATCATGAATATCGTGAACACCAACCCCGAGGCAAACCATTAGTCACCGGCTGCCATCCTGAAAAAGACCCCTTTAGGCCCATTCTCTGCCTTCTGGCAGTCATCCAATCCTCTATCCATGCCAATATCTTACCCTTGACACCATGGGTTCTTAACTTATTTAAAAGCCTCCTATACAGCACCTTGTCAAAGGCCTTATGGAAATCTAAATCGATCACACCCACTGATTCTCTTTTGTCTAAATTCCTTGTTTCCTCCTCTAAGAACTCTAATAGATTTGTCAGACATGACCTCCCTTTGACAAAGCCATGCTGACTCAGTCCTATTTTATCACGCACTTCCAAGTATTCTGCAATATCACCTTTAATAATGGACTCTAAAATCTTACTAATGACCAAAGTCAGGCAAGCCGGCCTATAATTTCCCATCTTCTGCCTCACTCCCTTCTTAAACAGAGGTATTACATTAGCCATTTTCCAGTCTTCTGGGACTCTTCCTGCCTCCAGTGATTCCTGAAATATCACCATCAATGCCTCCACAATCTCCTCAGCTATCTCCTATAGAACCCTGGGGTGTAGTCCATTCAGTCCAGGAGATTTGTCCATCTTCAGACCTTTCCGTTTCCTCAGAACCTTCTACTTAGTGATGGCCACTACACTCACCTGTGCCCCTTGATTCTCCTGGAGCTCTGGCATCCCACTGGTGCCTTCCACCATGAAGACTATTCAGTTATTCTGTCATATCTTTGTTTCTTATTACTACTTTGCCAGCCTCATTTTCCAATGGTCCAATGTTTATTCTTGACCCTCGTTTACCTTTTATATATTGAAAAAAATTTCTTACCATCTTCTTTTATATTACTTGCGAGCTGACACTCATATTTCATCTTCTCCCCATTATTGCTTTTTTAGTTGTCCTCTGCTCGCTTTTGAAGTCTTCCCAATTCTCTGGCTTCCCACTAATTCTTGCCACCTTGTATGCTTTTTCTTTTGCTTTTATGCTGTCCTTGACTTTCCTTATCAGCCATAGATGCCTCGTCCTCCTCTTTGCATGTTTCCTCCTCCATGGGATGAATTTCTGTTGTGCTTCGCGAATAACCCCCCAAAACTCCTTCCATTGCTGTTCCAACATCTTCCCTGCTGGGCTCCCCTTCCAATCAATTCTGGCCAGCTCCCTACCTCATGTCATTGTTGTTACCTTTATTCAATTATAATACCATTACATCTGACTCTAGCTTCTCTCTCTCAAACTGCAGGGTAAATTCTAACATATTGTGGTCACTGCCCCCCAAAGGGTTCCTTCACCTTAAGTTCCCTGACCAAGTCTGCTCATTACACATCACCAAATCCAGAATTGCTTGCAGCCTAGTGGGCTCTACCACAAGCTGCTCCAAAAAACCATCTCATGGACATTGCACAAATTTATTTTCTTGGGATCTGCTACCAACCTAATTTTCCCAGTCCACCTGCATATTGAAGTCCCCCCATTATCATTGTAATATTGCCTTTCTTACATGCCTTTTCTATCTCCTCATTTATTTTCTGCCCCACATCCTGACGACTGTTCGGGGGCCTGTCCATAACTCCCATCAGGGTCTTTTTTCCTTTGCGATTCCCCTACTCTACCCACACAAATTCTATGCCTTCCAATCCTATATCGCTTCTTGCTATCGATTTCATTTCATTCCTTACTAACAATGTAACCCTGCCCCCTCTGCCCATCTGCCTGTCCTTTCGATAGGGCACATATTTAGATATCAGCCATTATCACTTTGCAGCGATGTCTCTCTGATGCCCACAACATTGTACCAGCCAATTTCTATGTGCGCAACAAGCTAATTTACCTTGTTTTGTATGCTGTGGCATTTAGGTACCCTTTTTTGCTCTACCTGAAGTTAGATTCCTGCCATCATCTATATTCTCTGTTCTATTCTGTGATCTGGAAACTTTACTCACCTCTCCTGAGCTCTCAGCCTCTTTAACTAATTTAAAGTCCTTGTCATTAACCTGCACTTCTACCTTCTCCTTTAAATTGGAATTTCTCATTCTCTAGAAAACTGACCCCCCCCCCCCCCCCCCCCCCCCCCGATGAGACCGTACCATCGGAATAGACCCCCTCCTCCCCAGTACTGGTGCCAATGTCCCATGAATTCAAACCCATTTCTCCCACACCAATTTTTGAGCCACACATTTACCTCTTTAATCTTATTGACTTTATGTCAAATAGCTCGTGGCTCAGGTAGTCTTCCAGAGATTATTATCCTTTTGGTTCTGTTCTTTAATTTAGCTGATAGTTGTTCATTCGTAGAACCTCTGGCTTGTTCAACCTGTGTGGTTGGAACCTATGTGGACCACAACAACATGATCTTTATCCTCCCACTCCAAGTTCCTCTGCAGCCCAGATGAGGTATCCCTAGCCCGAGAGCCAGGCAAGCAACACAACCTTCAGGATTCTTAATCCTGGTCACAGAGAACAGTGCCAATGCCCCCAACTATAGTATCCCCAATTACTCTACATTTCTTTTCTCTCCACCTTACCACGGTGCTGTGGTCAGTTTGCTCATCCTCCCTGCAGTCCCTGTTCCCGTCCACACAAGGAGCAAGAATCTTAAACCTGTTCCAGCCCCTCCAATGCAAGCATATCCTTTCTTACATGTGGAGAAAAAAGAACTGCACACTATTCCAGATTTCAGGAAAACAAAGGTAGTTTTAGTGATTTATATTTGTATGGGTAAACATTAGAAAGAAGGTATAGCTAATTTAATGTTTCAGTGCCTGGAAGGATAAAACCGATAATTAGATTCATGTTGGTCAAAGGTGTCCGTATGTGTGTGGGTTAGTTTCAATTTCAACTGTTTTCTAATGTGCTTTGAGAGGGAATTAGAACAGAAAGAATGTCTTAAGACAACTGAAGTTAAGAGAACAGAAACTAAGGTATTGTTCAAAAGAACTCAAGGAAGAGTAAAAAAAGTGTTCCGAATTAAATAGTCTATTGTAGCAACCAGATTTAAAGTGGGACAGCAGACTTTAGAGGTAAAGCAAATATTTGATGCCATTTTACTAGATTCTGGGAATCGAGAGTTAAAACAATTGTGAACAGTTTGTACAGCAGTCAAGAAAAATAAATCCTCAAGGAGAGAATAAAATTCTTGAATAGATCCTCTGATAAAAGTGGAATGGAAGCTTTGTTTAAAGACTAATTTGTAAAACCTGGACTGAATTTTGGAATGTAAACCGTTAAGAACATAGAACATACAGTGCAGAAGGAGGCCATTCGGCCTATCGAGTCTGCATCGACCCCCTGAAGCCTTCACTTCCACCCTATCCTAGTAACCCAATAACCTCTCCTAATCCTTTTGGACACTAAGGGCAATTTATCATGGCCAATCCACCTAACCCGCACGTCTTTGATCATTATTCAGAACAAAGATTTTGAAGTGTATTTTTGGGAGTGGAGTTTGAAAACTCTGATGTGACAATCATCTGGGGGAATTCTGAGAAGAAATCCACATACACTAACTTGGGTTCAGAATGGAGAGTGTATTTGACCACATCGAATCTGTGTCCTTAATGGGACTTTGTGTTAATGAGACCACTGTAGCTTAAAATATACTTTGTAGTCCATGTTAATCTTAAAATCTGTATGTATTTGTTTAAATAAGGGGGAGTAAAGGAGTATTGTATATGATCCAACTTTTCATGTTTACTTCATTTTTTTTCTTGTTGTAAAAACGAATTAGCGGTCCTGTAACTCTGTCCGTCCACATTTTATAAGCAAAAGTAAAAGTTACGTTCTTTTGAGCCAGGATTCCATTCTGGAACCTTCCCCTCCAATTATAACATCAAGTGGGATTCTTCACAGATGCAATCTCACCAAAACCATGCACAACTGTAGCACTACTTTGTTCTTGAACTCAAATCCATTTGCAATAGAGGCCAACAGGCCATTGCCTTTCTAATTGCTTCCTGCATCCGCATGCTAACTCTCTGCACTCCTTGTACCAGCATACCCAAGTCTGTTAGAACATTTACTCTTATAAGGTTCTCACCTTTTAAAACATATGCTTTTTTAAAAAATTCTTATGACCGAAGTGAATAACATCAGATTCCCTATTCTATAATTCATCTGCCATCTTATTGTCCACTTCCCTGACCTGTCTAAATCTCTTTGCACACACTCTCTGTCCTCCCCACAACTTACATTTACGGCTAGTTGAGTACCTTTGACAAACTTAGACACATTACTCCCTGCCTCTTCATCTAAGTCATTCATATAGATTTAAAATAGCTGAGGCACCAGCACTGATCCTTGCAGAATGCTACGATCCACGCCGACCATATTGAAAAAGCCCCTTTTGTGCCCATCTATCAACTAATCCCCAATCTTCCTAATGTATTACACCCAACTCCAGGAGGCCTTGTTTGTCTCTTAACATTTTGCGCAGCACCTTATTGAATGCTTTTTTTGAAATGCAGGAACCATCTACTGGTTCCGCTTTATCTATTTTATCAGTTACATTATCAAAAAACTCTAATATGATTGAGTAGTGCTGAAAAAATAGACATGCTATCTCAGGTTTTCATCGTGCACTCAACAGGGTTTAAAAAAATATATATTTCTATTGTATTCGTTATTGTACAGTACATGAAATTCTTTTATATCTATTTACATTTTGTTACCATCTGTATCAGTGCGCTATTCCCCCCCCCCCCCCCACCCCACCAGCCCACCCTTGATATCCTCCCCATTGGCTCGGGAGGGTGCCCCCCCCCCATCACTTCCGCTTTGCCCCTTCCCCCACTTCTTTACTTTGTGTTTTCCGCTGTGTCTGCCTTGTGGGGGGGGGGGGGGGTTTCCACCCCTCCCTTTGTGGCATCCCCTTCATTTCTCATAGGTTCCCCCTTCTCTTCCTCCCCGCCTCCTGCCCCCCCCCCCCAGCCCCTCCCCCTTGGTTGTGTGTTCCTGTCAGTCTCCGTCTAGTTTTTTGGATTCTTCTTTTCCAGTTATTGTTGGCTTTGAATTGTCTTGGAGCAGGCCGACAAATTGCCGCCATGCTTTGAGGAAGCCGTCCTCCGACCCTCGGATGGTGTGTTTGATCTTCTCCAAGTGGAGAGATTCCGCAAGGTCCCCTAGCCTGTCTGCAGCTGCGGGATTTGTTAAACAGGATTTCCGTTCAGAAAAATCATGTTGACTTGTTCTGATCATCAAATGCTTTTCTAAGTACATTCTAAGACCAGATGACAAATGAGGCATAAATAAAGATTTCAAAATCATTATAATTGTAAACAACGAAGCAAACATATAATGCAATGGCCTAAATTTTCTGCCTCCCCCCAAGGTGAAGATGCATGGGTGGGCTGCCCGCACAACCCAGAAATAATTTTACAGTGGAGCGGGTAGACCCTCAGACACGTAGCCCGACCATGCCCCAGTTCAGGTCCTTACATGTCAACCTAACAGCCACTTAAGTGCCTTTTCCCAACCAAAGTGATTGGCCAGTAGCTCTCCAAGGTAAGACTTCCTTCCAAGTGAAGACGGTTTTCATTTGCTAATAAATACTCATCAGAGTGTAAAATGGCAGCAGACCTGTTGGAATCAACAGAGATGACTCTCCGGAATGCAGGGCCCATCTTGCATTTACATAGTACCTTCCATGACCACAGGATGTCTCACAGTTTTTTACAGTCAATTAAGTACTGTTAGAATAGAGGAAACATGCCAGCCAGTTTGCACAAGCTATGGCCCGTTAACAGTAAAGTTTTAATGACTATATAATCTGTTTTTATGATGCTAATTGAGGGATAAATATTGGCCAGGAACCGAGATAACTTTCTGAGTTTTGAAATAGTGTGTGTGATAACTCTCACGAGGGTCATGAGGAATAACTCATTCATCTCCCTGTGGGGCTTGTGGGGTACAACTTCCCACAGAAATGGGTGGAGGACCGTCCAGCTGGGACCTGTTATCAAGCCTTTTAAATACTATCCCAGACCCAGCAGAGAACACTGCTGCAGAAACCGCCCTTGATCTTAAAAGGGCCATAGACCTTGCGCTGCCCCTGAAAAATGTTGAAAAAGGGCTGCAGGAGCTCCAAGGTTCAATGGATATCAGCATGTTCAGTGTCAGATGTACCTCGGAACATTGGAACAGGAGTAGGCCATTCAGCCCCTCAAGCATGTCCCACTATTTGATGAGCTCATCACTGGCCAATATCGGAAAATCGGGCTCCCTGTAGAAAGCAGCTCCACACCCCACCCTCCACCTGTTCACCACTCAGCCATGACACACAAGGACATTGGATGATGACAGCGAATCACCAGGACTGTTAAAGAAGCCTCCCCACCATGAATTCGGAGAGCAGTCACAAGAGTGCTGTTCATGCGCCAAAGCAAAGCCCAAGGCAAGGCTGCCAAAATCTGCCCAGGCCAGAAGCCAAAGCCACCTCAGACCCAGGCCCTGGAAATTCACCAGCCTGAACAGGATGAACTTTTGCAATTGAACTTCATCACCATCAGCAAAGGTGCCAGAATCAAAATTAAACTCTGGGTCAATGGTCACCCTTTAGAAATGGAAGTGGACATGGGAGCCACCATCTCCACTTTGGGGGAACTGACCTTCAGACACTTCTGAGCCGACAACATGCCCTGTGCCTGTGGGACACCAGGGGCAGGATTTTCCCACAATCGGCAAGATGGCCCGACACCGGAGTAAAAGGCGGAGGGAACCACTCCAGCATCGGGCCGACCGTAAGTTGCGGAATCCTCCACACTACCCGGCGCTAGGCCTGCGCCGGAGGGGTTGGTGCCCCACCATCCGGCGGCGAAGGGCTGCCATGGTCCCGCGCATGCACAAACCGGCTGGCATGTTCTGGCGCATGCGCAGGGGGGTGTCTTCTCCACGCTGGCCATGGTGGAGCCCGAGATAGGCCAGCGCAGAAAGAAGGAGTGCCCCCACAGCACAGGCCCGCCCGTAGATCAGTGGGCCCCGATCATGGGCCAGGACACCGTGCCCCCCCCCCCCCCCCCCGAGGTCAGCACCAGCTGGCCTACCAGCCAGGTCCCGCTGTGTGGGACCATGTCCATTTCACGCTGGCAGGACTGGCCAAAAACGGACGGTCACTTGGCCCATCGGGGCCCGGAGAATTGCCGGGGGCACCGCTGCCAAGGGCCCCCGACTGGCGCAGCGTGATCCCTGCCCGCGCCAGAAAACCGGCGCCGGAGAATACAGCAGCCGGCGTCGGAGCGGCGGGGAGGGATTCACGCCGCACCCCGTGGATTCCCTGTCCTGGCAGGGGGTCGGTGAATCTCGCCCCAGGGATAACATGGCTACATACATGGAGGAGCCTCTACGAATCGTAGGAACCACCGTGAACCCCGTCACCCATGGGTAACAGATGATCCGACTTCACCTAATAGTCATGTAAGGACGAGGACCCAGTCTTCTGGGCAGATACTGGCTGCAGAAAATCCAATTAGATTGGCAACAGATCTTTGGGATGGAAACTGGGGCCTACATAAAGTCATCGGGAAATATCTGAAGGTTTATCAGGAGGGTCTTGGCAAGATCAAAGGAGAAAGGGCAAAGATCTACGTGGACCCGGAGGCCATGGCTAAATTGTTCAGGGCATGACCGGTCCCCTGTGTCTTCCTCACCAATGTAGAAACCGAACCTGAGCGTCTGGAGCGCCTTGGCATAATACGGCAATGGGCTGTGCCAGTGGTTCCAGTACTAAATAAAACCAAATTACTGCGGATGCTGGAATCTGAAACCAAAGAGAAACTGCTGGAAAATCTCAGCAAGTCTGGCTGCATATAAAAGGGAGACAAAATAGCTAATGTTTCGAGTCCAGATACACCCTTTGTCAAACCTGTTCCTAAATGCTCTTTAACACACTGCTCACCTCTGTTCTGCCATTCACATATTCTAATCTCTTTCTGTGCCACTTCTTAACCTTAAACAGTCCTGTTTACATTCCTTTTGTCTTTCTGTCCATGACATCTTTGTCAGTCTCCACCTATCGCTGGCCCCCTATCCAACCCCATCGCTTCATGCCCCTCCACTACAGTCTAAACCTGACCAATTTTCTGTTCCCTCCAGCTTTGACAAGGAGTCATACAGCCTCGAAACGTGAGCTCCCTTCTCTCTCCACAGATGCTGTTCGACCTGCTGAGATTGTCCAGTATATTCTGTTTTTGTGTCATCTATTAGCCTCACTTTTAACAATTCGCACACCATTATTGAGGATCAACCCCCGCTCTCGCTATCTTTGTCGAGCTTCTTTAACTGCTCCTTTATTATCTTTCCATTGTATTGGTATGCATCGTGTTATACTTTCAGGTTTTTTTTTGCTGCTGCCCTGCTCTCCTTTCATGTTTTTTCTCTCTCACTCTCTCAGTTAGGTTATCCTTTCCATTGTCTGATGCATCTGAGGCACAGACGCAGTTAAAGAGTACCTGCCACATCTCTTGGCAGGAACAGTGATTTGTACAATAATCACAGAAAGAACTTGAAGATTTTGAGAAAAATACTCTGAGTTGATACTTTAAACTTGACTTGGCTCACAGTTCAGTTTCTTGTTGTGTTTCTATCACTGCTTCACTCTGATTATCATTTTCACTTCAAAAATGAATATGCCCTATGTTTTATTCCTATTACCCATGTGCTCATTTCACTATTTCCATCTCACTTCCTTGTAGCTCTAGCCTGACCGTTTATAGTTGACTGAATTATGATCTTTTTTTTTTGACCTTCATGGACGTAGTTTTATGTTTTGGAGTTATTTTACCTTTTTCTCATCAGATATGTTTGGCTTCCCTGGTCCAAACCACTCTCATATGTGAGCCCTTGCTCCCAATGTCATCAGGAGAGTTTTCACTAATTATGATTAGAACAGAAACATTTTCTCTTGATATTTTTTTCAGATATTAGTTCTGGTCCATGCATTGACAGGATTTTGAAAGCAATTCTGTTATATAGAATTACAGAAACATTACAAGATGGAAATTGGCCATGCAGCCTAATCAGTCTACATTGTTTATTGTCTTCACAATGAATTGTCCTAATCCCATGTGCTTTCACTGTAGGCCTATCGCTTTATTCCCTTTCAACTGCCAACGTAATCTATTTTCAAATGTTAACACGGTCTCTGTTTCAATCATAAACTCTGAGTGTGCATTACACAGCTCGACAATGCTCTTTGTAAAGAAGCTCCCCAGCCCTCTGTTCTAATCCCCTACATTTAATTTGCTACCTTTGTTCTCTCATTCTCGACTTGTCTGCCACAGGAAACTATCTGTTTCTTTCTACACTGTGCCATCCTTTTACAATTTTGAAAACGTCCATCAAATCACCACATAATCTCCTCTGCTCTAATGAAACTGCTCCACTTTTCTTCAAGTCTTCCTTTGTATTTTTTCCCGATACCAGCCAACAGTTTCTGCGCTGTGCCTGCACAATCCTTTCTGTAGTATGGAGCCCAAATGTGTAAGCAATACTTCAGCTCTGGTGGTACTGAGTTTTCATACAGATTCATCATTATATGTCAGCTCTAATATCATACAGCTCTTCCCTGGATTCTGCTAACTTTTAAAATTATCTTTTCCAATTAATCTGATACTCTTCAGGTCTTGTGAACCTGAACCTTTAGTTACTTCTGTTCTTGCACATCACCCAGCCTTCTCCCATTCAAAGTATAATTATTGCTTTGTTCATCAAAATGTACAGCCATGCATACTGACATTGAACTGCATCTATCATTTCTTTATACACATTTCAAAATATGTACAATTCTTTTGACTTTTGTATGCTGTTGGAAAGTGAATGGTGGGTGAATGTACCCTGACTGAACTTAACCAGTTTGCAGTAACCCTTTTCAGCTCAAATGTGTTAGACGGTGAGATAGACAAAGGAGACAAGAGTCAGGTGATCATCCAACACAACTTTATTGAATGCATTAATTATTACCAAAAACAATATTTATCAAACTCTCTACAAACAGTCTCAAATCTACACTAGCTTACCACTTCTGACATGCGCTCCCGAGGATTCACTATACTCTATATCCGGATTCTTTTCACTATATTTGAACTGTCTGTCTGAAAAAAGATGATAATACCCCTTCAATAAGGTTGGGACAGGCTGTTCCTTGGTCTTTCAGAGTTGGCTGATGTTTAAGGATCTGCAGCCGTCGATTTGAGCTTTCCCTCTGATTGAGGACTGGTTCTGGTTTTCAGGTCGTCTTGCTGTTAAAGAAGGTGCAAAGGTAGGGAGCTGGGGGTTCTAGATTGTCCTTTTTATATCCATCTTCGTGCCCATCTCGAAGATTCTCTGGCCTGTATCCGGGGGCAGGAAGGTCCAATGAGGTGGCTGCTCTCCATATTTGAACCTTCACCTGCAAGTTCTGGTCACACTATGCCTCTGGCCCCTACTGAGCTGGGTGCCACTAAGTCTGCGCAGCATTCTCCTAACAAAGCATGTTCTCTTGAGGTGTAAACAATGGTTTGTTCTGAAACAAATGTGGCCATTAGACCATAAGATCATAAGACATAGCAGCAGAATTAGGCCACTCGGCCCATCGAGTCTGCTCCGCCATTCAATCATGGCTGATATTTTTCTCATTCCTATTCTCCTGTCTGTTCCCCATAACCCATGATCCCCTTATTAATCAAGAACCTATCAATCTCTGTCTTAAAAACACTCAGTGGTTTGGCCTCCACTACCTTTTGCAGCAAAGAGTTTCACAGATTCACCACCCTCTGGTTGAAAAAATTTGTCCTCATCTCTGTTTTAAAGGATCATTCTTTTAGTCTGAGATTGTGCCTTCTTGTTCCAGTTAACACCTAGTCAGGCAGTCCAAGGTCTGTCTGGATGAATGCAGTCTGTTCCAGCTCTGCAGTTTGCAAATTGCAGGGTTTAAACTTGACTTCCATGTTTCAAGCTTTTATCCATGCTCATGAACAGAAAATATCAATATTCCTATAATAATCCTGGAGGTCATGGGCCACCTGACCACAATACTATCTATATTCTTGAATTTCATCATTCCTTCTCTAAGTCAATATCTGCATCAGTGATTTTCATGGTGACAGAACAAAACAAGGCCGAGGGACATTCTTACTCACTTCTAACCAGTTTGAGAAATTGCTCTTAATTCTTAACTCCCACTCTCCCTTCTAATCTATCTTTAATCCTCCCACCCCACCAGATGAAGTTCACTCTGAAACTAGAGTCTTTAACCTAAGCAAACTAGGAAGATATGAGGGTCAAGTTGGGTGAGGTAAAGTGTGAAACTACAATAAAAAGTATGAGACTGTACAGGTAGTGGCTAGCAGTTAAATAATTAATATATGGTTTGCAACAAATTTACATTCCTTTGTGGCAATAAAAGTCATGAGGAAAAGTGATCCAACTATGGCTAACAAGAGAAGTGAAAGATTCGGAGTGGGATTCTCCATAAAGTGATGCAGAATCGCGAAACGCGATCAGGCGGAGAATCGCGCGACGGTCGAAAATCGAGGTCAGCGCCAGGCACCCAATAGAACGCCATGCTCCAGTGCTTTGACAGCGATGTGAATGCGTTCCACGCCGCACGCCAGACTGGGCATGCAAATTGTATACTAAAGGCCATTAGCATATCATTTATACGCCCGACCCGGCATTCTCCAGGCCTCCTGCGATGCTCTGCCTCCACCAGGCGGAATTACCAATGGCAAGGTTCATCTGTGGTATTGAAAATCGGGAACTGGGTGCTGTGGTTGCTGAGGGAGAGAGAGAGGAGGTATGAAAAGTGTCCAACATTGCTCTAGTGTGCTGACAATTCTGTCAGTGGCCGGGGGTGTCATCTGTCAGGGTCAGGGGGAGGCCGCCAGCAGGTAGGCTGTGGGGTCAGGTGACCGGACATGAACCACCATTGCTGGAGCTGTAAGGCAGCTCGGTGGCTTTGCATGCCGCTGATTGCCCACTGTGAACTTTGCGCCACAGCTCATATGGGTGCCCCGCCAAGCCACTCCCCTAGGTACCCTCTGGCTTCAACAGACCCATAACGGGATAGGTATGCTCCAGCGCAACCAGTGCCATCCTCTTGGCTGGGATGTGGGTGTATGTGGAGTGGAGTGCCTGTATGCAGCTCCTGCTTGTCAGGCTCTCCGGTGCCGATTTCGACCCCATCGTATCATATGTCGGCATGCACTGGAATTGCACTCGTTCCACTTGGCCCTGGTACCAGCACAGTAACATTCCCGGGATCGATATCGCTTTCGGGGCCTCAGGACAATCTTGATTCAATCCCGGCATTAGCACTTAAGTCTCTCAAACGGAGAATTCTGCCCTCTATTAGATCAAAGGAAAAGACCTATGAAGTTACTAAAAAAAGTAGTAAAGCTGAGGATTGGCAGCATTTTAAAATTTAGCAAAGGAGAACCAAGAAATTGATAAAGAAAGAGAAAATAGAATATGAACGTAAACTAGCCAAGAATATAAAAAACAGACTGTAATATCTTCGAGAGGTATTTAAAGTGGAGAAGTAAAGATACATGTGGGCCTCTTACAGCCAGTGAATAGGGAGTTTATAATGGGAAATAAGGGAATAGTAGATAAACTAAACAAATACTTTTGTCTCTGTCTTCGCAGAGGAAGATACAAACAATATCCCTGAAATATTAGGGAGCTGAGGGACCAGAGAGATTGAAAACCTGAAAGAAATTAACTTAAATAAAAAAGTTGTGCTGGAGGAATTAATAGGATTGAAAGTTAATCAATCCCCTGGATCCGATGTTCCCCATCTACATGTTGAAAAAGGTGGCTGCAGAGACAGTGGATGCACGGGTGATCATCTTTGAAAATTCTTTAGATTCTAGAATGGTGCTTGCAGATTGGAACATAGCAAATATAAACACCATTACAACATTAATATTAAGGAAAACGATGAAATCTATTCTAAAGGATGTGATAACTGGGCACTTAAAAATAATGGTGAGATTTGGCAGAGTCAACATGGATTTATGGAAGGGAAATAATTTATGGAACCTTGGTGGGACCGCACCTGCAGTAATATGTTCAGTTTTGATTTCCTTACGCAAGGCAAGATGTACTGAGTTTTAAAGGAAGTGCATCATAGGTTCGCCAGACTAATCACTGGGCGACACGGTGGTCAGCACAATGGTTAGCACTGTTGCTTCACAGCTGCAGGGTCCCAGGTTCGATTCCCGGCTTGGGTCACTGTCTCTGCGGAGTCTGCACGATCACCCCTTGTTCGGGTGGGTTTCCACCGGATGCCTCCCACAGTCCAAAGGTGTGCAGGTTAGGTGGTATTGGCCATGCTAAATTGCCCTTAGTGTCCATAAAGGTTAGGTGGGGTTACTGGGTTATGAGGATAGGGTGGAGGTGTGGGCTTAAGAGGGGTGCTCTTTACAGGGGCTGGTGCAGACACGATGAGCCGAATGGCCTCCTTCTGCACTGTAAATTCTACGATTCTGTAGCATGATTTCCCTAAGAGAAACGATTGAGGCGACTGGGTCTGTATTCTTTAGAGTTTGGAAGAATGAAAGTTGATCTCATTGCAGGGCTCAACAGGGTAGATACAGGATTATCGAAGCAAGAAGACAGTCTCAGAATAAGAGATGTGCAATTCAAGACCGGGATGAGAAGAAATTTCTTCCATCAGATAGTGGAGAATCTTGTAAATTCTTGATCCTAGAGAACTGCAGAGAGTCAGTTATTGGATATGCTCAATGCAGAGGTCAATAGGTTCTTGGTTACAAATGACATCAAGGATATGCAGATAATGCAGGAAGATGGTATTGAGGTAGACGTTCAGCCTATGATCTAGTTAAATGGCAGAACAGGTCAGGGGACCAAATGGCATACTCCTGCCCCTATGCTCCTAAGTTCTCACTTTATCCCTAACCTTCTCAATAGTTTCCTGTGCAGTCCCTTTTCAAAGCATGCTGAAAGTCCAAATTTGCCTCAATCATTGTGTGCCACCCTGCATCCCATCATTTCCATTATCTTTCTCAACATTAAATCCTCTTGTACTAAATCTATGTTTATATTATTTCCTCATTTTCTAGATATTTGGTAATTTCATCTTTAAGAAGATTCTAAACTGTTCCTTACTACAGATTATCAACTAACTGGCTCACTCCATCTACTCCAACTCCATCTACAAGTTTGCTGATTATACGACCATAGTGGGCCAGATCTCGAATAACGACGAGTCAGAATACAGGAGGGAGATAGAGAACCTGGTGGAATCGTGCAGCGACAATAATCTATCCCTCAATGCCAGTAAAACCAAAGAGCTGGTCATTGACTTCAGGAAGCAAAGTACTGTACACTGTCTGCATCAACGGGGCCGAGGTGGAGGTGGTTAGCAGTTTCAAATTCATAGGAGTACATCCTCCAAAAATCTGTCCTGGTCCACCCACGTCGATGCTACCACCAAGAAAGCGCAACAGCTCCTATACTTTCTCAGGAAACGAAGAAAATTTGGAATGTCCACATTGACTCTTACCAACTTTTACAGATGCACCATAGAAAGCATCCTATCTGGCTGCATCACAGCCTGGTATGGCAACTGCTCGGCCCAAGACAGCAAGAAACTTCAGAGAGTCGTGAAGACTGCCCAGTCCATCACACAAACCTGCCTCCCATCCATTGGCTCCATCTACACCTCCCGCTGCCTGGGGAAAGCGGGCAGCATAATCAAAGACCCCTCCCACCCGGCTTACTCACTCTTCCAACTTCTTCCTTCGGGTAGGAGGTACAAAATTCTGAGAACACGCACGAACAGACTCAAAAACAGCTTCTTCCCCGCTGTTACCAGACTTCTAAATGACCTTCTTATGGACTGACCTCATTGACACTTCACCCGATGCCGGTATTTATGTAGTTAAATTGTGTACCTTGTGTTACCCTATTTTGTATTTTCTTTTATCTCCTTTTCTTTTCATGTATTTAATGATTGGTTGAGCTGCTCACAGAAACATACTTTTCACTATACCTCGGAACATGTGACAATAAACAAATCCAAATCCAAATCACTGTTTTCCGACGCAGCCATTTTTGGATCCACTTTGCTTTGTGTTACAGCTAAATGCATTTATTAAATAGTGCAACTACATGTGAACAAATAGCAGAAACATGAAACATGTATTTCCGGCAATTTCAAGCTATCTCATCATATCATCAGATTCAATAAATCTGTTCAAACTGTGAATATATTTACTTTTAAACAGAGCTCTTCTTTAGGTGCGAAAGCGGCCCAACTTAATTTACTTTCTTCAACGGTTCCTGTCAAATAAACTCCCATTTGAATCAGTTGAATAAGCTCATCAATTTGAAAACATTTCCCTGAGCAAAGCAGAATTTGAATAAATGCCTGTTCGATTCGAAAACCTGGAAAATGATGAGCGATTCCCATGGCAGATTTGTCTCTGAATGGCTTGGCTCCGGATTGCGCACCTTTGGGGCGGCCCGACGCCGGAGTGGTTCACGCCACTCCGTCCCGCCGGAGTTGCCCGACCCGCCGATTATGGCAGAATCCTGCCCCGTATTCCTCTCCGGTGACTTTTAACTTAGTATCAGTGACATCCGAATACTTGTGTTTAAGTCTATCAAAATGGATGGAGCAGGACACTGATCTTTATGCACATCACGTTTCAGATACAATTGAAAATGGGAACTCATGGAATGATAGTTCACCGAAGGATGCTATTCAGCCTATCATGTCAGTGCCAGTGTTTCTGGTGGAGAAATCCAGTGACTCTCACTTAATAATAATAATAATCATAATCTTTATTGTTACAAGTAGGCTTACATTAACACTGCAATGAAGTTACTATGAAAAGCCTCTAGTCACCACAATCCGGCGCCTGTTTGGGTACACAGAGGGAGAATTCAGAATGTCCAATTCACCTAACAACACATCTTTCAGGACTTGTGGGATGAAACTGGAGTGCCCGGAGGAAACCCACGCAGACATAGGGAGAATGTGCACACTCTGCACCGGCAGTGGCCCAACCCAGGAATCAAACCTAGGACCCGGGCGCTGCGAAGCAACAGTGCTAACCATCGTGCTACTGTGCATCCCCACTCTTTCCCCGCTCCAGCAGTGTGTATTTATCCAATTTCCTTTACAAAACTACAAGTAAATTTGTGGCCACCTCAAGCTGTGCGTTCCAATTCCTAATCATTCATTATGCATAACATATTTTTTTTGTTATTAGCTCTGGTTCTTTTACAAATCACCTTTTGGTTTGTAGGGGGGGTGGGGGGGTGGGTTGGCTGTAAAATGTTTCGGATGGCCTTCCCACCAGGCTCCCTCCTGTCCTGACTTCCCCTCAATTATACACTGGGGCAGATGAGACCTCGGCTGCCCACCCTTTCCCCAGTTGAAGGATCTTAAGTGTTGTAATATGCCTATAATATGCAGCAGATTGATATCACTAGAAGGGACGTGTGTCAAGCGATCCAATCTTGGTTTTACTTTTGCTTTTCAGCAGGATACATACATACAGCTCTGCTGCTGATGGCTTCAAGCATTCTACCCATGTATGAATGTTCTCATGTGCCTATTCTAAATAAATAGACCCACAACATGTTTACACAATTCCTTATGAATGATTGCTGTTCATATCAGGATCACATTATGAATGCAGTTATTGACCACTTCAGGGTTATTTCCAATCCAGCCTCTTGATGGCTCGGATGGGAAGGCAGCTATCAGGATCCTCCTTTTAACATTCCCCCATCCCCGCCACAGAAAACTTTGACCCCTGCAGGTGCTTCTCCCCCCACCATCTCCTCTCTCTTCCAGAACATCCCCCGCCCACCTGTGCCCACACCCCTCGGCCCATCTCCCTGATCTACCCTGTGGCCCTCACATTTACCTGGTTCTGGACCCAGGGACGTCAACTGTGGGACTTCTTGCAGTTCCAATCCTGTCCACTGCAGCTAGTGGTGCTGTGGGGACTTGACAACTCCTGTCTAATTAGATTGGTGATCAGAGTGAGGGTCAGAAGCTGCGCCTCCAGATAATTAACATTTGATGGTGCATTAATGGGTGTGGGGCAGGCAGTATCATTAGCTATTGTTCTCTGCTGACTCCTTTGATTGCAGAAAGGGAAACACGCCTTCCCAAATAGCCTAACTCTGGAATCTATCTCTTCTAGCTTCCAACCCAGCTTTCAGCCAATGAAAATACTTCCTCTTTATTTATCCTATCTCAGTCTTTAATGATTTTAAATATTCAAATTCCTTCTCTGCTCTAAAGAGAACAATCTCAGGTTCTTCAGTCTATCCAAGTAACTATGATCCCTCAATGCTGGAACAATTCCAGTAAATCTCTCATGTCGCCTCTCCAACATCTTCACATTCTATTTCAATTGTAGCGAACAGAATTGGACACCGAGGGCGCGATTTAATGGCTATGCTGAGCCTGGGAAGCAGCTCATTGTGATGCAGTGTGGCCGATAAAATCCGGGAGACCCCGCTCCTGGGATCTACCCGTCTCACCACACCTCGCGAGCCATAACACGATCTTGCAAAATGTTGCAATGTGAATCCCGTTCGTAGTGGACAGGATCACTTTTTATCAAATCTGCATATTAAAGCGAGACAGCTAGTCTCAATTTAATGTGCAGATTTCTGAGTCACCCGAGGCGTGGGATGAATCTCCCTCACCCCTGAGATCTTGGGCAAGTACCCAAGTGCCGTTCAGTACTGGTCTCCACAAACGGGGACCAGACGGAGGTCTCCCAGAGGATCGGAGGCCCCCAAGTGCATGCACTTTGGGCAGAGTGGCACCCTGGCACTGCTATCCTGGAACAGCCAAGGTGGCTGGTTGGCACTCAAAGATGCCAAGCTGGCATTTTTTCTGCACGGTTGTAATCAGGCTGGGGTTGCCCTGTGTGGGTGTTAGTGTGTTGGTGCTTTGGGAGTGTTAGGGGGGCCTTGGAGATCATCTCGCACTGCACTGAGCTCCTCAGTGTACAAGACCTCAGCATGTTGAGCCTCCGATCCTCTGGGAGACCCCCGTCTGGTCCCCGTTTGTGGAGACCAGTACTGAACGGCACTTGGGCACTTGCCCAAGATCTCCGAGGTGAGGGAGATTCATCCCACGCCTCGGGTGACTTAGAAATCTGCACATTAAATTGAGACTAGCGGTCTTGGTTTAATATGCAGATTTGATAAAAATTGCGCCCTCGGTGTCCAATTCTGCAGGTATGTACAGGTGTATGTAAGACCTCAGCTGCACATTCCCCGTTGAGGCCCCTTATCAAACGCGAGCCGTGTTTTATAGCCTTGTGTTTCTCTGCACTGTGAGCGACTGTGAACACGTGGCTCAATGTGCTCGCTATGGAACTTTGTTCCCTTTTAGTTACATCGCGCCCAATATTCCAGGTGAGGCCTCAATATAAATCCTCAAAATACCACATCCCATCTAGCACTAATGCATAAAATCCATTTGCAAAACTTTCACACCAACAAGATGGCCTTAATTCCATTTATAAACCTTAAGTGTAAGCCATTTCTTAAAAGGTCACTGAGTAAGAGCAGGCCAGCATATATCCTCACACACCAATTGCCTTTGGAACTGCCTGAGGCTTTTTAACCGAGCAAATGGGTAGAAGATACAAAAATCTAAATTTAAGGCATCTTACACAACACTCAGCAGCCTGACTGATTCCACCATAAATCTCATTGCTTACAAACGTTGACAACTTGCCTGGAGCAAAGTGATGCAGCAAAAATATTTGTTTTGTATGTTATCCCCTCCAGTTTGCTTCATTGCTTCTTATCCTGAAAGTTTACCACATATTCAAGAACAAAAAAAAACAAATTTCCAATTCTCAATGATATTAGAATTTTTTCCTCCAAATCGTGGGCTCTGTGAAAAAAAAATGGAATGAAAATAGTGGGCGCAATTCTCCGCACTCACGACGGTGCGGAGAATAGCGGGGGTCGTAAATTTTTACGGCCACGCTAGTCCGACGCCCTCCCGCTATTCTCCCCCCCCCCACGCCCGACTCCCGACACGAATCGCTGCCGCCGTTTTTTTACGGCGAGCAGCGATTCTCAGCTGGCCGATGGGCCGAATTCCAAGCCCTTTACGGCCGTTTTTACAAACGGCAAACACACCTGGTCTGGCCGTTCGTAAAAACGGCCATAAAGTCCCGATCTTGGCAACCATGGCACCGATTGGCACGGCAGTACCACGGCCGTGCCAAGGGTGCCATGGGCCCGCGATCGGTGGGCACCGATCGCGGGCAGCGGGTCCGATTCCCGCGCACTCTTTGTCCTTCCGCCGCCCCGCTGTATCACTTCGCGGGGTGGCTGAGGGGCATCCCGGCCCGCGCATGCGCGGGTTTCGCGCAAATGCGCAATGACGTCATCCGCGCATGCGCGGGTTGGAGTCTTCCAATCCGCGCATGCGCGGTTGATGTCATGTGATGCGTCAGCCGTCGCAAACTCTGGCAAGCGGGCTTAACGAAAATCGTTAAGCCCGCGATGCCGGAGTTCACGACCGTGGCATACTAGCCCCGACCGGGGACCAGAATCGGTTCCCGGTCGGGGAGGGGGAGGCTGGCGTCAAACCCGCCCGGTTTTGACGCCAGCCTTACAATTTCTCCCTGTCTGGGAGAATCGCGCCCAGTTTATTTATCCCCAGCAAGGCAATCATGAGTAGAATATTAAACAACTTTGACATGTTGCTGTTGCTTCCTAAATTTAGAGTAAGCTCCATTCAGAGAACCCTACAACTTTTAATGAAGGTAGTAATGTTTATTGTGATGTTTAAGGAACTTCATGAAATCAGGAATTGTCTTATCAGGCGGGAATGAAGACATGTTGGGGAACAATTCTCTCTGTCAGCTTCAACACTCAAAATTGCCATAGGAGCTAAATTGGCAGGTACGGTCACCAATTGCATGGGTCACATGCTGACCTCATGAAATTTTGAAAGACTTGCCACTTTTCATAGAATCACAGAGTCATTGAATCATACAGCACAGAACAGGCTGTTCAGCTCATTGGATCTGCACCGACCCTCCAAAAGAGCACCCTAACCTGGGCCTACTCCCCCCCTATCCCTATCCACATAACCCGACATAACGTTTGGACACTAAGGGGCAACTTAGCATGACCAATCCACCAAACCTGCACATCTTTTCCTAACATGAACAAGCTTCCAGTCATTTAAGAATGCACACAGGGAGCTTTGATTGTTGTCCAATTAATGGGGGTCGACGGGAGGTAAGTGACCCATGGCAGCAGCTCATGAGGATGTTGCTAAGTCTTTATGGAGCTTTTTGTGGCTGTGCAGAAAGCCCTGCTTTTACCAGAAGAAGCTTTAAGAAATGTTGTCAGGGCTGAAGTGAGGCAAACATGTCTGAAACCATGAAAGTGAGGGAAAGCTCTTAATTCACAGAAGGTGCTTTGGAGGCCCTGCTGAAGGAGGTGCAGTGCAAAGCCGCCACACTCCTGTTCTTTAGATAGAAATAGCTGCCATTTTGGTTTGTATATCTGGATGCAGAAGCTGTTCATTCCACGCAGTATCCATTGGGTACCTCACTTTGTAAGTCCAGAAACAAAACTCCAGCCCGGAGTTTTGGCATTGTAAAGACTTGTTTCAGTGGAATAACAAATACGCGAAGACTCCTGTCCACTTCTTCTCCCTCCTGATATTGTAAACAAGAGACTATGCCTATATGATAGCCACAGGTATACACAAATGAGCGTACTGATAACATCAGCAGTACGATTAAAGGTAAGAGTAACAGCACACCGTTAGATATTTTCCTCCTGGCATCACTCAGAAGATGATACATTTTTGTCAGATCCCAACATTTGTCCAACTTCAAGGATTTTCAGTGCCGCTACCATTAAGTGGTAGAAACAGCAGCACAAAATAAGGTGATAATGAAAGGCTGACGCCGTGCTTGACATTTTACTTTCCATCGTTGCCACTCTGTCGACACCAAGACCTTTTAAAATTATTAGTGGGTTTCAGCTCAATTGAATACATTTGGATACAAAAAAACTTCAAGGCTGTCAGTCCTTTTACTCTTCTGCAGGCATCTATCTCCTGAGATCTGCTAAGTGTACCTCCTCGTCTCAAATTCCAACATCAGCAGCTATTAAAGTATCTCTGTTTCGACTCCCTGTTCCTCGACTTTGAGGAAAGAAAGAGGGAAGCACCTGAAGAATTACTGTAGAAATGCTGCATACTAGACAGCCTCTGACCCCTTGTTGCTGGTGTTCATACCTCCCTTGCTACAGATCCAGGTGGATTTTTCCACCAGAGAAATGCTTTCTTTCATCCTCTAATTCTTTCGTGAAGCAATGTTAACATTCCCACACCATGTCCCAAATCATTCTGCACACATTCTGTCAGTGTCAAGATCATCTCTTAGTGCCTAACTCCTGCACACCCTTTATGTTGCACATAAATATAGATCTTTTCTTGCCAAATAGATGATTGAAAACTCTATAGAAACATGTTCAATAACTGAAGATTACTTTGAAGCAGGTACTTTACTATGACTATTATTGATCTGAACCTTTCGTTTAGTGCTTTGGAGTAGTGACTTGTGAAATGATAGTTTATTTTGCCACGCATTCCTAAACTATACTCCACTGACAATGTGTCAATGGATTGTGTCGGCACTCTTTGGGGCATATGTAACCTTAGAACACAAAGAAACATGCAATTTGGAGACTTCTGGAGTATTTACTCCATAAATTACTCTGTAAATTACCAAGGTTTACAAGTGGTGCATGTTATGATTGGAATAAGAAATAAATTCCACACTTCTCTGAACAACGATATGTAACATTTTATCTTTGGTAGTTCTCGGAAAAAGCAATTAAAAAATCTCGGCCCAGAATTTTGTGTTATGGCACCCATTATTTTGGTTCCACAGGCATGTTTTTGATCCAAAATTGCATCTGCACCACATACACTCAGATGCACACGCTTATGCTGCTGGCATCATTTTGGACAAATCATTAGCACGAGCACTTGGAGAGTACATCAAAAATATACAGAGTGACCAGAATGTGACGTCAGTCAGTGCATAATACTGATTTTTCTCTGAAGTATTCTTTTTGGCCTGAAAGCTTCATTTAGAGTCCTCTTTTAACCACATGCAACTGAGCATGTGTTCAGAAGCTGGAAGGACCTCAGCTATCCTCTTCCTGCCCTTCCCGAAAGCTCTATTTAAATGATCCACTTCCGCATAAGTTGCTGATTGATTTTTACTGGCTGTTGCTGTGTTGGCAGAAGTGTTTGGAGGTTTCCACTGTTACCTTAAGTTTATGAAGTCGACAGGGAGTGGTGGGACACAGGGTGACGAGCTTGGTTCTCACTTAAAGGCTCTGTTCACACCACTAGATTTCAGTAATGGGTCCGACAGTTCCAATTGTGTCCAGAGATGAAGCATTGAACAGAGGCAGCACAGAAGAGGACTCATTTCTCACAAAGGAGGCGGTGGAGTGGGGGAGGGATACTCAGAAATCTTGAGGAAGCAATTCACGGATCTCAGATCTTTATACTGCCAATGAGGAAAAACAATGGCTGCTATTCTGGATCTCCGGACTGCACTTGAATTCCTCATCATGAGAGCAAGGTCAGAGAGAATTAAAAAATGCCGCTTTTAAGAAGGTTTGAGGCCATTGACACAGGTGTGTAAGACCGGGCCCAGTATACTAAACGGATGCGGTATTTCTTCCAGGCAAAAGGTATTGTAGGAGACATCCGACAAAAGGTAAAACTCCTGACCACCTGCAAAGCCCTTACCTATCTGGTAGCTACAGATTCGAAGGCCTTTAATGAGCTTGTAGAGCTAGTCACAGACCATGACAACCCCAAATCATCAGTGATCGTGCAGAGATACTGGTTCAACACGCCGGGCAAATCATCCATGGAATTTCTGACACATCTTCACAAGCTGGATGAGCCTGTGACTATGGCCCATCCTCAGAGAAGTTGTGAGGCGCCTAGTGTGTGACATTAATAACATTGTGACCCAATTGAAATTCTTGGCGGAACCATCCTTGGATTTAAAAAGAGCCATAGAACTATTCCTCTCTCATGAAAACACCGAAAGGGGCAGCACGGTGGCGCAGTGGGTTAGCCCTGCAGCCTCACAGCGCCGAGGTCCCAGGTTCAATCCCAGCTCTGGGTCACTGTCCATGTGGAGTTTGCACATTCTCCCCGTGTTTGCATGGGTTTCACCCCCACAACTCAAAAATGTGCAAGCTAGGTGGATTGGCCATGCTAAATTGCCCCTTAATTGGAAAAAATGAATTGGGTACTCTAAATTTAAAAAAAAAAATAATTTTTTAAAATGAAAACACCGAAAGGGAGTCCAGGAACTCCAGGGCTCCATGGGCCTTGATAGACATAGCATTGGCCGCCCACCCCCTGCACCCCCCCCCCACTCCATTTCAGCGAGTAACACCGTCTATGAGCAGGGCCTATGGGACCCAGTTGTCACCTGAGCAAATTTGTGGTCAGACTCATTGGCCAAGAACCACCGCAGCCCAACGAGACATCTCTCCTGAGGTCCAGGAAGAAGACTTGCAATGGTGTTGCACTTGTGACTGCAGGAACCGTGGGTGCTGCGAGCGACAGAATGACAGCGAATGCATCATCCTGGTTGGGTGACACAACTACCCGTACAAGGGCTCCACATATTTCCCAGCCCAATGAGGATGATTGCATGCAACTACATTTCTTTTCCAGCACAAAATGTAGGCCCAATTAAGATAACCCTCCAAGTGAATGGCCACCCATTGCATATGGAAATAGATACAGGGGCTGCTAGCTTGGCCACTGGACAACAGATATTCCAGAAAAGTAATTTGGGGATCCAGTACCTGGGCCTCAATGACACTAAGGCACAGCTGTCATGGATACCGGAGAACCATTAACAATTATTGGGACAGCATTGACCCCGGTTAACCGTGGACAATAGTCAATTTGATGCTACTGGATCCAGTCTTCTGGGCCGCGACAATCTACATTCCGCCTAGATTGTCAAAAGATAATTTGGAATGGGTATGCGTGGATTGTGTGAGATCCTGGAAAAATAACCGCAAGTCTTCCGGGAAGGTCTTGAGAAGATAAAGGGGGCCACGGTTAAAATTTATGTTCACCCAGATTACCAACCCAAGGATTTCAGTCCCATATTCCCTGCTGCCAAAAGTGGATGACAAGTTGAGCCAGCTAGAGAACTTGGGGATTACTGACCCAGTCCGGTTTGCAGAATGGGCGGCGCCAAAGGTTCCGGTGTTGAAGCCGGACAAGACTGTCCGTATGTACAAAATGACAGTCAACAAGGCCTCCCGTTTAGCTACACTGTGCCATGTGTAGAGGACTTATATGCAAAGTTGGCTGGAGGCCTTTCTTTCTCGAAGCTGGATATGAGCCATGCATACCTCCAGCTGGAGCTGGATATGGCGCCCAGAAAATATGTAACCATCAACACCACAGGGGATTGTATGTGTACCCAAGTCTCCCATTTGGATAATCGTCCATATGTGCCATTTTCTAGTGGGATATGGAAAGTGTTCTTCAATGGCTCCCCAGGGTGGGCATCTACCTGGATGATGTGTTGATTATAGGAGCTTCTGAGAAAGAACACCTAGACAACCTAGAAGAAGTCCACTGCCGATATTCAGAAGTAGGCGTCCGCCTGAAAAGAGGCAAGTGCTTCTTCCAGGCAACAGAAGTCCTACACCTGGGTATTGAGTTGACAAAGACGGGTTGCACCCAGTAGGAGAGAATGTCAGAACCATCAAGTAGGCCCCAACTCTAGAGAATGTGACAGAGCTAAGTTCATTCCTAAGGCTCGTTAACTATTCAGGAAAACTTATTCCACATCTGGCAAACCATACTGATGCCTCCACATGTGCTCTTAAAGAAGCACCAGAAATGGACATGGAAGGCACAAAAGAAGAGGCAGTAACACTCAAGAAACATAGCACCATCCAGGACAAAGAATCCTGTTTGTTTGGCACCCCTTCCACAAACATACCCTCATTCCAACACCAAAGCACAGTGGAAGCAACGTGTATCATCTACAAGATGTACTGCAGGAACTCAGTAGGTTTCCTTCGGCAGTACCTTCGAAGCCTATGACCACTAATATCTAAAAAAGACAAAGGCAGCAGATACCTGGGAACACCACCATTTGGAAGTTCCCACTCACCGTCCTGACTTGGAAATATATCCTTCACTGTCGCTGTGTCAATATCCTGGAACTCTCTGACTAATAGCGCAGCGAGTGTACCTTCGCCACGTGGACTGCAGTGGTTCAAGAAGGCAGCTCAACAGCAGCTTCTCAACGGCAGCCAAAGACAGCGTCATCCCGTAAAAATTAATTTAAACAAAGTAAGGCACCAGCTATTATCTTTCAGGCCACTGGCGCACCATGACCCATCTAAACCGCTCATAATCACATGCAACGTCTTCCCATATAGCATCGGACTGTGTTGCCAGTGGGATATTGGGACAGAGTGGCTGATAGCCTACGCATCAAGAACATTGGCTGTGGCTGAGCGGCATTACGCTCAAATTGAAAAAGCAGAACTGGCTGTGATCCTTGCAGTTAAATAGTTTCCCTAGTATGTATATGGACATTATTTCACAATAATCATGGATCGAAGCCCTTTTCAAAGAAGATAAAATGTTTCCGCTGATAGATTCGGTCAGCGTCCAATGATGGGCATTTTTGTTGGCACCAGATGAATGTACATTTGAGTATCACCCAAACGCACAGATTGTGCACACGGATGCCCTTAGCCGACTCCCACTGACTATAGTCACCATCCCCGCCAGTAGCAGACAAAGTTGTGTTGGCACTTAAATTTATAGAAGCATTGCCTGTCACGGCGTCACAAATTTGTGAGTGGACTCAAAAGGACCCTACGTTGGCAATATTGCGACATGTCATCCTACATGAGGGACTTCAGGGGAATCATTCAGAAGAACTGCGAGCATTCACAACCAAGCAACTGGAACTTAGTGTGGAGGACGCCATTATCCTATGGGGAGCCCACATGATAGTTCCAAGGCAAGGACAAAAAAATTTTTTTTGCTGGACTTGCACAGTGGACATCCAGGGGTTTCCAAAATGAAGACGCTTGCTAAGAGCTCCATGTGGTGGCTAGGGCTCAATGGTGATATTGAGAGGAGGTGCAGCAGTGTGCAGCATGCCAAGAGCATCAAAAGCTCCCACTGCTATCCTCACTCCACCCTGGGAATGGCCAGGGCTGCCTTGGATGCATTTTCACACTGACTTCGCCGGGCCCTTCCTCGGTCAATGTTTTTTGCTGTTGATCGATGCCAACTCAAAGTGGATGGATATAAACCGGATGCCTTCCATCACTTTGCGAGCCACCATAGATAAGCTAAGGCAATCATTCAGCAGTCACAGTATTCCAGAGGTGCTCATCACCAATAACAGCTCCCCTTAACAAGTGAGGAATTTCTGGAGTTTACACAGGTGAATGCAGTAAAGCACATTCAAACCAGATCTCCCTTCTTTGAAAGGTTTTGCTAAGCGGGCAGTGAAAAGCTTCAAGAGAGGCATGGAAAAACAAACGTTCGATGTGAAAATAACGCTCCCCGACACGTTATACACACCCCTACTCAGCCCCACAGCTGTTGGAAGTACAACCACGAACAAAGTAGCGAAGGAGACTCCTCTGCTTCCAACAACACCGGGGCCGACAGACTTCGGGGAGAGTGATGTAATAACCCTCCGGAGATCCACGGGGATGACCCAATTGATCTTCCCGTGGGGCTCGTGGGGTATGAGCTCGCCCACTGATGGGCGGAGGCCTGTCAGCTGGGGTTCATGGAATCAACCTTGAAAAGCCAGCCCGGATTGGGACCGTCATGATCGGTAGTCCCGGCGCGGATCTTTTCTTTTGGTTATAAATAAACCTCCATTTGAATCACCCTCTCGGATATCCTGAGCTTTTATAAGGTGCTTACTGAACAAAACTCTTTATACAATGTCCCCGTTATACCAGACCTACAGGACTTGAGCAGCTCTGGGCACCACCTCGAAGGAAGGATATATTTGCCTTTGAGGGAGGTCAAAGGAGGGAGGATTTAGCAGGGTGATATCTGGACTCCAAGAACTAAATTGCAAGGCAAGATAACACAAACTACGGTTGCATTCCCTGGAATTTAAAAGGCTGAGAGGTGATTGAATTTTTCTAGGTATGAAGGGGGACATATAGGGACAGCTGCTCCACAAATTCACACAGCTCCTGCCATTAGGTGTACAGTGAGGGCACGAGAAGGAAGGGAGAAAATAGAAGGAAGAGAGGAGCAGAATGAAGTAAGAACACAAGTAACACAACCCCTTTCCAGGCTAATCTGTCCATGGTACCAATGCTTTCTTTGGCCCTTGTTCCATGCTGCAACCAATTACTTATTTGTCGATGTATTGTGTACTTTATTGCATTCACTGTAACTATCAACTATTCAACTATTCAATTTGTCTACTGTGTACGTACTGTGTACATGTCCTTGGCCGCAGAAAAATACTTTTCACTGTGCTTCGGTAAATGTGACAATAAAAATTAATTCAAATCAAAGAAGGCAACCCAAATTAACCATCCACTAATAATCCAACACCTTACTTTTCCTGTGACCAACCATCGCAGTGTCCTGCTGGCCTGCTGAAATAAAAGCCACCACAGAACAAAGAATCCAAGCCAAGTTTATCAATCAAACAATTCAATGTTCCATGCAAACACCGATGAATTACCTTTGTGAATTCCCCTGGTGGCTGTCTTTGCCTGTCCTAACATTCCTGGGCAGTACCACTATGCAGACTTGCCCCAGAGGATGCAGCATGGCTGGTGGATGGTTGTTGACTTTTGATGGGGGGGACATTGCAAGATGAGCTGATCAGACTATGTGAGGCTACCAATGGAGTTAGTAGGATGTGGCATTGAAGATACATTCACTTACATTGACCGTTTGTGTGAAAACACTGCACTTCTTGCAGCATTGCTTCCAGGTCTTTGGGGCTACGCTCCTGGCATTGACTAAATGATTATCTGTTCCTATTGCCTTTGTCGCATCTCTTCAGTGGACCTATGGATAGAGGACCTTTCTCCTCCTGTCACCCACCTGCATCGAGGCCTCCAGCTGCTCTTTGGAGCCGACTCTCTGTCACATTGTTCTTTTTTTTGTCTTGCCAAGATCATGCTCACTTCTGGAATGATTTCCAGCGCTTGGTCCAAATCAAAATTCATCTCTCCTTTCAGAGGGAGAGTACAAGCTTAAACTTGTACTCACCTGTCACAAATCCATTAACCCCCGCTCAGGCAAGGAGTGACTCCACAGAGTGCTTCGCATTGGCTGTATGCTCCAATCATGTGGATCAGCAAGCCGAATGAAGTTTGCATGCTCCCAATATCAGAAGCAATGGACCCAGGTTAATCACGTATTGTGAACCACACACTCGCTTTATGGGCCTTATTGAATTTCATGGCAAAAGCATCTATACAGCACAAGCCATCAATACGTCTATAAACAAAGCTATTAAACATAGTAGAAAAAATGGATCACTGAACTGGGTTTTTCATGTGTCAGTAAACAAAGGTCAGAAAGCTTTACAAGTGATTTGAACTAAGCTGTTGAGAGGAACTTTCTTTTGGTATTTTTAAATGTCCCATTTAATTATTGTACTGCAACTTTGAGGTCTATTATTGAGCAGTGAGAACCTTTTCAAATATTTTACTCCTTGATCTGGATAGTTACTCTTCAAGTTTGAGTTGTTAATAGAGATTGCTTTCTCAAAATCAGTAATTTCAAAATCTGTAATAAGGTCAAACTATGTGAATAAATCCAATAGAACATCTTTCCCCATTTAATGGTCTGGAATTTTCAGACGTGTATGAAATGTTCTTCTGGTTCAGAGTGAAAAGAGTGGTATTTGCGACTTTCTATACGTAATGCATCGAAATGGGCCCCAGAAATAGAGTCGTTCGTACATGTTCAGGACATCCAGGTTTTAATACAGAAACTCAAGTTGCTCAAAGGTTTGCCTTCTCCGCTCCGTTGTGCCGGCAGTGCACCCACGCCTGCAGTTTTCCCAGTGGCGTAGGATGGCCACAATGGAAAATCCCATTGGCATCTGGTGGGATTGGAGAATTCCACTGCCGGCGAAGGCACGCTGCCCAGGGAAACATGGCTGACGGACAAGAGAATCCCGCCCTAGGTTGCAGGAGGGGCTCACCCCAAAATATTTAATACTTCCGCACCACTGAATGTCACAGGGAGACATGGTTAACTTTTTTCAATTTAAAATGAAAGACTATTTTAGAACAGTGTGACAAGTGGCCACTGTCACTTTTGATTTCTCACATGATGCATTATGTTATCATTTCTGAATCAGGTCATTTAATTATGCTGCAGCTTGAGAATGTCTTAATTTAATTTTAAAAAACATACTCACCAGAAGTCTGCATACTAGTTTGGAAGTGGAATTGGAAAGATGATTAATTTTTGTGAATGCTGATCAGATACGGCAATTGGGAGGAGCTGTGAATATCTTAACAACTTTCCTACAATGGAAAGGTTACTGTTCTTTGTCAGTGGTAAAACAGGTCCTCGGTTGCAGTTACCTACTACAATTACTATGGCTACTTTCGAATGATTCTTGTATCTATTCCTGCATGATCCATGCAATCTGGCAAAAGAATTGAAGGAACAGCCTTCACATTGTGAAAAGAAATATTCAGTTTGGCTCCTGATACATCAATAATGCCAATGGTCTTTGGAAAATAAGATGGTTCTCTGGATACCAGCTCAGGGTCGGGCTTTGGTATATCTTGCACTAGCCTCACTTAGATCAAGGGGTGGAGCTTGGGGAGTTGTTATGGGTTTTGTGAAGGTTGTAAAATCAAGGAAGGTACAGGTAATCAATTCCAGAGTGGATCAAGTAACTTTCAGAGCTGGCCCAATAGCTTCATTGGAAGTGGCAGAGTTAGTTTGTAATAACCTTCCCGATCCTTCTGTGGTGTGTTGAAGCAGCATGGTGCCACTTGACGCATCTTTTACAGACACCAATGGACTGCCCGAGATGCCCCCCTCCCCTTCAACTTCAGTCCGGGAATTGTGTTCCACTGATGGACGGGTGCCCGTACAATTTCACACCCATCCCCATCTTCTTCTACATGTACTAAAAACATCAGAAGTCTTAGGTTGGAATTTTCCAGCTCCCCACAGTGGAGGTGGCTTGCCATTGGCTACAGGCGGGATTTTCTAGCCCCACGAAAGTCAATGCCATGGTTCGCCCATCCCGTCACCGGGTTACACACAACGGCGGTTGCCGTTGGTGGGACCGGTAGATTCCACCAGCAGGATGGGTCAAAAAACTCCACCATAGATTTAATAATTGCTTGGGAACTTGCAGAAACAATTGTTCCTATGCTGATCATTTAGTCTAACTAGTTAAGCAGATAATCATCTGCACCCGGATGAATTCTCTCTGACTAATGGTTTTCATTAATGTCAAAGAATAGACAAACCCTATGTTCCTCTTCAACTTTGGAGAACCAGAAAACCATTTGCCTTTATAGACCTCGGACATCCAAAAACATTTCATGCACAATTAATGACAACTAATATCAAACATCGATTCCTTTGTTGGAACTGAGTTGCTGTGATAAGCGCCACATGCTGGTAGAAAATTAAGGGGTCGGGAAGTGAACAACATAAAAATGTCAAGGGTCAGGGATGCTAAATATGATCTCAAAACCTTATTCAAACTCATAAACCTGCCACTTGAAATTGTATCCACTCCTCCCAAGTGTAGCAGTCTTTATTTCTTAAATCTGAATAATATATGAGAGAATCTATCTGCCAGCTTTTTCAAAATTGTGATTAATTGGTGAAGGTGGGGTGAAGCATCTTTCCTTTTCTCTACTCCGAGTTTGACTGTAATCCTGTTTGTTTCTGTTTATATAAATGTACTCGATGTGCTTTGCCAATTCAGTAAATGTCCAACTATTTATTTGTCAATATTGGGCAGAATTATTCAGACAGATATTTTTTAACTTAAACCAAGAATAAGGGGCGGGATCCTCCCCTACCCGGCGTGACGGGGGGCCCCGGCGTGTGGGAGTGGCGCCAACCACTCCGGGGTCAGACCTCCCCAAAGGTGGGGACTTCTCCGCACCTTTGGGGGCTAGCCCCGCGCCGGAGCGGTTGGCACCAGAAGACTGGCGCAGAAAACCGGCGCCAGCGGCAGTGGGGCTGGCCAAAAGGCTTTCGCCGGTCGGCGCATGCGCCGCCGGTGACGTCAGCGGCCAGCTGCCGCTGACGTCACCACCGGCGCATGCGCGATGTGGGTTTCTATTCCGCTTCCGCCATGGCGGAAGAGAAAGAGTGCACCCAGGGCACTGGCCCGGAGTCTGAGTGGGGGCCCCCGATCGCGGGCCTGGCCACCATGGGGGCATCCCCCGGGGTCCGATCGCCCTGCACCCCCCCCCCCCAGGACCCCGGGGGCCTGGTCGCGCCGCTGATCCCGCCGCCACCCGAGGTGGTTCAAACCTCGGCGGCAGGAGAGGCCTCCCAGCGGCGGGACTTCGGCCCATCTGGGCCGGAGAATCGCCGCAGGGGCCTCGCCGATCGGAGTGGCGCGATTCCCGCCGCCGCCACTTCCCGGGTGTCGGAGAATCTCTGCCACGGCGGGGGCGGGATTTTCGGCGGCCCCAGGCGATTCTGCAACCCTGCTGTGGGTCGGAGAATTTCGCCCAAGGTGAGTTTGTTGAAACTATTCACAAACTGAAAAAACAAAAGCAACATAATTGATTTAGTCATGCATATACAACTGGGACCATGCACACACATGTACAGATGACAGGGTAAAACTTATAAGGCTTATAAGGATTTTACAGCCTGTGAAAGAAAAAATGAAAATATGGTTAGCTGTTCCTTGATTAATGTTGCTAGCATTTAGGTCAGCTGTTTGCCTGGATGAAGTCTTACGAAGCACATTTCCACATTTTCAAGGATCTCAGTTCACAGGTGTTTTCTCCTTATGGTGGTCACTTTCCAAACTGGGTGCCGTACTTCCAGAGAGAGAGAGAGAGAGAGAAGACAAATGTTTCCAACAGACTGTTTCAGTACATCATTATGCTTTTCACTTCTTCCTTTCTCTCACTTGGCAGGAATACCCTTGAAATACCTTGCTGGTTGTACATTCCAGAGGGACTTGATTAGTTCATGCATGCTGCAGTTATTGTTTCAGAGCATGTGACTAAAGTTTGATATCATATCTGAAAAACATTTGCGAAGTTTCAGCGCGGCATGAATAATCTGGAGATGGGGTCTTTCATGTTCCCCAAGCATTCAATTGCCTGCTTCAAATCCAATGTTAAGGAACACAAGGTAGTGTTTTGTAGCAGCTCATCATTCCTGGGCTGTTTCTTCCACAAATCCAGCCAGTGAATAAATCAGAAATCATGGGCCCGGTTCAGTGGAACTTTTCCCAGGTCCGAATTTTGGGCACGTTTGGCTGGGTGTTCCCACCCACTGAGGCCAAACTTGAATCGATTTCCAACTGTCGAGTTCAGCTCACCAGCAGGAACGGCTCCTCGCAGATTGGGCACGATTTTCACCAAGGCTCCCAATTTCTGCTGCCTTTTCAGAGCCCCCACTTTATTGACCCTCCACCTTGACCCCCAAACTTCTTGAGGTCTCTGGAACTCCCCTCCACCTCCCCTCTAATAGGCAAGGCCCCCCTCCCCCAGGCCCAACCCCTGGAAGTGCTACCCTGGCACGCAGACACCTTGGCGCTGCCAGCCTGGCACCCAGGCAGTGCTACCTAATCTCCCTGGCAATGCTGGTGTGGCACTCCGGGGTGACAAGCTTGCAGTACCAAAGTGCCCGGGTGTCAGGGGGAGTGCCAGGGTACTACCCAGTCCTGTCCCCAACCACCCGGGGCCTCTATAGCAAGGTCCTGTGGACATACATTCCAAGATCTCGCACTTCCTCATCCCTCTCAATTTATTGAGTATCCCCTTGCTTTGTTTACCCTCCCCAAATGCGTTATCTCACACTTTTCTGGATTTAATTCCATTTGTCACTTCTCTGCTCAGTTAGCCAAACCATTTATATAATTCTGGAGTTGACAGCTAGTCTCTTCACTATCGACTACATAGATAATATTTGTATCATCTGCATATTTTCCAATCATGTCACCCACATTTAATTCTAAATCATTAATATACATCAGAAACAGCAAGACAGAGACCTGCAGAACCTCACTGGAAACTATTTTCCATTCATAAAAACATCCATTGACTCAGTAACCTTTGTTTCCTATCACTGAGCCAATTCCGAATCCAACCTGACACCTTCCCCTGCATCCCATCAAATCTCACTTTACTGAGCAGCCTGGCAAGTGGGACCTTGTCAAATGTCTTGCTGAAGTCTGTGTAGAGAACATCCACTACACTACCCTCATCAATCCTGAAGTGTTGGATAATGTAGACTTGCGAGGTTAACATACCACCAACACTGAGGAAGGTTCGACTCTATTTTATTAACTAACTATGAACTAATCGACATACAAGAACTGTGGGTTTAAACAATGTTAGTTTAACTAGAGACCTAAGCCTGTCCGATCCAGCTGAATCTCTCAGCACATGGTGTGAGTCTGTGCTAAACTTGATGAGCTCTTGTTCTACTGAGAGGCAGCATCCAGAATGAGCGGGAACCGTGGTGCCCTCTGCCTTTATAGTGTGTGTGTATTCTAACTGTTGATTGGCTGCAGTGTTTGTGCATGTTGGTTGGTCACAGTGTATGTCCATCAGTATGTGTCTGCACCATGATATACTGGTGTATATTATGACAAATCCTCCTTGTTCTTTCTCCAAAAATTCTATTCAGATTGCAGAACACGATCTTCCCCTCACAAAACCATGTTGATTATCTCTGATCAATCTATGCCTTTCTAATTGACAATTTATCCTGTCTCTTACAACTGTTTCCAATAATTTTTTCATCACTGAAGTCAGACTGACCCCCTACAATTTTCTGACCTATCCCTTGCATCCGTTTTAAATACACCATTCACAGAATACTCCTTGCCTGCATCCTGTGAGGATTGGAAAACGATCTGTTATTTCATCCGTGACTTCCTTCAAATGCCAGGGATACAATCCATCTGGCCCTGGGAATTTATCCACCATCAAAGGTGTCAAGTCCGCTGGTACTTCCTCTCTCACTATGTTTATACTATTTAATATTTCACACTTCTCTTTAACTAGAAAGCTTGCATCATACCGCTCCTTAGTGAAAAACAGAGACAGAGTACTCATTGAGAACCCTGTTCATATCTTTTAAATCAACCCACAAGTTGTAACGTACATCTCTGATATGCCCTATTTTTCGCTTAGTTATTCTCTTACTCTTCATATATTATCTTCATGTAAATCCTAGGATTTTCTTTGATTTACCTGCCTATCATTTTTGTGTCCTCTCTTTGCTTTCCTAATTTCCATTTTTACTTCACCCCTGTACTTTCTCTACTCCTCGAGGCTTTCTACAATATTAAGTCTTTGGTGACTGTCATAAGCTTTCTTGTTCTGCTTTATCTTGGCTTGTATGCTTCTGGATAACCAGGTGACTTCACATTTAGCAGTACCACCCTTTTTATTTGTGGGACATTTCTGTGTACCTGTAGAATTTCCCCTTTTTATGCCTCCCACTAATGTGACAAGTTTCACTGATAAGTTCCCACTGATGCATTTTTTCTTCTAATAGCTGTATCCAGTCCACTCTTGCCAGCTCAGCTTTCAGCTTTGTATAATCCTCAAACTTAGAAGCCTACTCCTGTTCTATCTTTGTCCTTTTTTCATTTGACAGATTTTTCTCACTTGATCCATCTATAACTTAACTCACTTAACCTATCTATAACCTTTTCAGCCTCCTTATATCTTCGTCACAATTTATTTTCCCATCTACCTTTGTGTCATCAGCAGATTTGGCAACCATCTCTGCAATCCCTTCATCTAAGTCATTGGTGTAAATTGTAAACAGTTAAGGTCCCAGTAATGATCCCTGTTGCCAATCTGAAAAAAGACCAATTTATGTCTACTCTTTGCTTCCTGTTAGCTAGCTAATCTTCTATCCATGTCATTATATCCCCTATAACATGAGCTTTTATTTTCCGCAATAACATTTGATTTGGCACTTTATCAAATGCCTTCTGGAAATTGAACTACAGTACATCCACCAGTTCCCCTTTACTCACAGCACATGTTACTTCCTTAGAGAACTCCAATAAGTTGGGTAAACATAATTTCCCTTTCACAAATCCATGCTGACTCTGCTTGATTACCTTGAGCTTACCCAAGTGCCCTGCTACAACTTCTTTAAAGATAGCCCTCTAACATTTTCTCTGCAACAAATGCGAAACTAACTAGCCAGTAGTTTCCCGCTTTCTGTCTCCTTCCCTGTTTCTATAATGGAGTTACATTTGCTATCTTCCAATCTAAAGTGAGGTGACAGCACATTCAAGGACATTGAAGAGGAGGTTGCTTCCTGGGACCTACTTCCATCAGTCTCATGGACTATCTCCTTTCTTCACATTTACACAGTTATTCCTCAGTGATACCATACCTTGCTCAATATCATATAGGAGAAAGACAATATACTCAAGTACCTTCAGGACAGGAGGAAAGAAAGAGGGAGAAAATTGGTAAAATAATCAATTTAAGTGGAGAATATCCAAAGCAGCGAGTGTGACATGTAACTGTGTCCTCCATGTTCATTTTAGAGGTGTGATTATTTGCTGAGAATGCATTCAAGGTGATGTAATGCAAGCAAAGATTAAAACATAAATCAATGTTCAGAAATACATTTCCAATTTTTCATAATGGTAAATGGTGCCTTTTCATTGATCAGTACAACCTAGCTGACTGTTTTCATTACCCTGATTGTTTCTGATTCTACAAAGTAATTCTGTGTATTGACTGATACTAAAGTAGAGCCTGGAATAAGTGCGACTAAAAACTACAGGTAAGCCACCATATTGAAGTACAGTAATTACTGCCTGGTTAAAATTCATTGGATCCAGCCTGAACAATTATTCTTATCACTGTAACTTTGAGCCATCACTGTTAAGATTTTACCACCAAAAGTTCACATGGAATGAAAATTTTCTGACAGTCACTAAGACAATACTTGATACATATTTATTACCTGCGTGGTAATAGGTCAACATGAAAATGCAACTCCTTTTTTGGAATTAGATTCAGTTATATTTTTGTTGTCCACTTTTTCATTGTAGCACTAAAGCCTAACTGGACAAGCTCTGACTTTTTATTTAAGAACACAAGATCTGGGGCAGCACGGTGGCCTAGTGGTTAGCACAACCGCCTCACGGCGCTGAGGTCCCAGGTTCGATCCCGGTTCTGGGTCACTGTCCGTGTGGAGTTTGCACATTCTCCCCGTGTCTGCGTGGGTTTCGCCCCCACAACACAAAAACGTGCAAGCTAGGTGGATTGGCCACCCTAAATTGCCCCTTAATTGGAAAAATGATTGGGTACACTAAATTTATTTTTTTTTAAAAAGAACACAAGATCTACTGCTGCCTCAAGGCAAAACAGACCCGGGTTCAATCCCAGCCCCGGGTCACAGTCCATGTGGAGTTAGCACATTCTCCTGTGTATGTGTGGGTCTCATCCCCACAATCCAAAAATGTGGGTAGGTGGATTGGTTGTGCTAAATTGCCAAACATTAATTGGAAACAAAAATGAATTGGGTATTTTACAATTATTTCTTTCAAAAAGAACATAAGATCTAGGAGCAGGAGTAGACAATTCAGACCCTTGAGTCCGGCCCACCATTCAAATGATCATGGCTGATCTCCTCTCAGACTCAACTCCACTTTCATGCCCATTCTCCATAACCTTTCAACCTATTACTACTTAAAATATCCTTTGGGATAGTAAATTCCACAGATTCACAACCCTTTGAGAGAAGTAATTTCTCCTCATTTCTGTTTTAAATAAGCTACCCTTATCCTTATTCAGGTCCTGCATGCCTCCAAACAAAATTTCCAGCAACAATTCACATTTCCATTAAGAGATTCAGACTAGCTTTGAGGAAGAAGTCTTACAACACCATGGACTTTAACCTGGTGTTGTAAGACTTCTTACTGTGCTCACCCCAGTCCAATGCTAGCATCTTCACATCATAGCTTTAAGGAATGCAGCCTTGGTTTAAGGGCCAGGATTCTCCCCTACCCAGCGGGGCGGGGGATCTCGGCGTACCGGAGTGGCGAGAACCACTCCGGCGTCAGGCCTCCCCAAAGGTGCGGAATTCGCCACACCTTTAGGGGCTAGGCCCGTGCCGGAGTGGCTCCCTCTCTGCCGACCAGCGGCAACGGCCTTTGGCGTCGGGGCTGGCCGAAAGGCCTTTGCCGGCCAGCGTTAGTCCGCGCATGCGCCGGAGGGCCGCACCCGCTGACGTCACCCCGGCGCATGCGCGGTGGAGGGGGTCACTTCTGCCTCCGCTAGGGTGGAGGCCGTGGCGGCGGCGGAAGAAAAAGAGTGCCCCCACGGCACAGGCCCACCCGCCGATCGGTGGGCCCCGATCGCGGGCCAGGCCACCGTGGGGGCACCCCTCGGGTTGAGATCGTCCAGCGCCTTTAGGGGCTAGGCCCGCGCCGGAGTGGCTCCCGCTCCGCCGACCGGCGGCAACGGCCTTTGGCGCCACGCCGACCGGCGTCGGGGCTGGCCGAAAGGCCTTTGCCGGCCAGGGTGAGTCCGCACATGCGCCGGAGCATCAGCACCCGCTGACGTCACTCCGGCGCATGCGGGGTGGAGGGGGTCTCTTCTGCCTCCGCCATGGTGGATGTCATGGCGGCGGGGGCCCGCCGACCGCCGCGGAGGACCCGCCGACCGGCGCGGCATGATTCCTGCCGCCGCCAATTCCCGGGTGGCGCAGAATTCCGGCCACGGCAGGGACGGGATTTACGAAGGTCCCTAGCGATTCCCCGACCCTGCGGGGGGTCGGAGAATTCCGCCCAAGATCATAGAATCATAGAATCTCTACAGTGCAGAAGGAGGCCATTCGGCCTATCAAGTCTGCACCGGCCCTTTGAATCAGCACTCTACCCATGTCCATCCCGCCCTATCCCCATACCTCCATAACCTAACCTGCACATCTCTGGACACTAAGGGGCAATTTAGGATGGCCAATCCACCTAATCTGCAATTCTTTGGTTTGTGGGAGGAAACCGGAGCACCCGGAGGAAACCCATGCAGACACGGGGAGAAAGTGCAAACTCCACACAGACAGTGACCCAAGGGTTACTGGGTCCCTGGCAACTGTGAGGCAGCAGTGCTAACCACTGTGCCAGAATTCCACCCAAGTGGTAGGAAGTTCTGATTTTTCTCCCCAGCTGATGCAACCAGCCAGTGAGTAGTGGGGTTACGTACAGCAATTAGTCTGATACTTTCAATCAAAGGGAGTGAGTAAATCGCACATCAATGTCCACAAATGTCGTCTTGAAAAATACCTGCAGTCATTTACATCCATGTAATGGAAATCACAGTTCTTTCTTTTTTCCATGCAGCATAATTGAAAGTAAAATTTTGCAATCATCTAAGATGGAAATTTTGTCCAAAATAATGACCTTCCACTTCTTCTAGAACCTCATCACGATTATCTGCCTGCTTGCCACAGCCTTAATCTGGTTGTACTGCCTCACATCATAATTTTTGTCAAAATGGTCTTTTCTATCCCTTTCCACGTCCTGCCACTCACATTCTGGATCCTAAAGTAGTTGTCAATTTTCCAAAGACAATCCAAGACCAGGTTTAGTGGCTGCAAAGTGATTCACAGTAAGGTTATATTCCCCGTTCACATTGGGAAACTGTAACAACTAGCCAAGGCATTATTATATAAATCCTCCTGAACTGCAAAGGCAGTGAGGACCAATCATGATTGATCGCCATACATTGAAAAATGTTGTCTAAGGTGAAATCTTCTCCTGTATGAGGTAGGTTTTATTCACTGCAATGCGGAATGAGCCAAGTACAATTTCCTCATAATCAATATTTACAGACCACTCTATCACTCTTGGTTGGTTAAGGTCATATTTTGCACCTCACCCAAATAGCAGCTATCTGTTAACCAGATCACTGTGTGAATGAGATTTTTCTAACATAATAAATTAATTAAGGAAAGCAACTAGAGAATTACTGATAGTTAAGAGGTAATTCTGAGCTGCAGTGGATTCAGATGATGTTGTAAAATACAGCAATGGAATACAAGCGATTAATTTTACATATCATTTGCATCTCAGATATGAAGAATACATGATTGGTTACATTCCCATGTTGCTTTCTTTAATATTATCACTTTGAAATTCATGGTGGAATATTAGTTCATTTGAACTATTTTGGCTGCTGCATGATGGATACTGGCAGACAAGATGCGTTATTATGCTCATTGAGGATTTAAAAAGTCCTTTAAGATATTTTAATGCACTTAAAATAACGTTTGCTGGTGGCTGAGGAAACCCTCAAGGCGAAGTTGACACCGGGTTGCTGATAAACTTGCAATTCACATTGTCACCATCAAAAGCATGAGATTGATTTTTTTGGTGCACCACCTGCCTGGCAATCTTATGATAAGGCTTGTTCTGAAAAAGGGCATAGGAATTCTGCCACCAGATTACAGCATATCCAGGGATGATGACCAAAGCCAAGAACTCAAATGATGCACAGCAGTACCACCCTTTGGCAGATGGTGAAGTGTTGCTCGTATAAAGTCCTCACTGGGCACAATCCTAGCAAAATCACTGATATGGACATAAGATCAAGGACAAACTGTTAGGATTTATCTTATACTTCTTTATTTAACAGAACTTATATATTTATTTCTGTTTTTACTGAACCCATGATGAAAACAAATTGAGACCAACACAAATGAATGCACTGAGCTTCAAACAAGAAAAGGGGATGTAAAAATTCTGCATCGTGAATGACAACTCTAATAAGGGTCTCTTTGTATGTGATCTTTTGGCTGAATGATTTATATTGGTGGAGGTTTTAAGCTGGACCCAAAGTAAATCCATTGCACACAGCAAAGAACAAAGTTGGAACCCCCTTAAAGCTTATGTCACAAACGTTAATTTCTTTCATGGTCAGTATATCCCTTTGTGTCTGGTGGGCCAAACACAACCTGAAGGAGCAACAATGTTATTATCACAGGTGCATGACCCAGAAAATAAGCCATGTTTTGATATAATGAAGCACCACATGTTACTCTGCAGGTATATTGTCCTTTGCACAGTATCACATGTGATTCAACAGAATGTCGATACAATCTCAGTTCAGAGTTGCTGTCTGGCGAACCTGGTCTTTCCCAATAATCAGTGCATAAAATATTCCAGGAGCAAAGGATGCTTGAATCTTTCTTGAGCAGGACTGCAGGTCTCTCTACTGTGAGAAAGGGGAAATCTATTTCAAAGTTTAAGAACCATCTCAATCCCTGGTTTCTAATCTTATGCCCAGTTGGCACAGCGTATATTAACAGGTACTTTGCCACCCATCAAGAACAGATTTCATCTAATAGACCATATTATCCACCACTGGCTCTAATCTTTCTCCCATTAAATTATTAATGATGATATATTATTTTACAGAGCTGGCATCTGGCAGGAATTTCATTAGTTCTGACATGTTGTTACATTTTCCACAAACACTAACATTTCAAAATGTTCGCTGTGACTCATTGCAGCACATATCACCGTTAAGCTCTCCAGCATTGTGATTACATTGACAGAAAATAAAAACCTGTGTTTCTCCTGGGGAGCAGACAAATATTTATCACACAGCAGCCAAAGTATTCAGAGCTTGTTTAACTTGCGACCAGTTACGGGGGAGCAATTATGGGACAAATTTCCTCGGACTGCTGTCCAAAATGCACGGATAACATTAAGCGTTATTATCCAGAGCGATGTACAGTGTGATCATGGAAGAGCAGAGTCAAATATTATGTAAATATTATCAAATACTCCTTTTCTAACAATTATCCCTAAAAGTGGTGAAAAAAAGATTCAGCAGGTGAAGAGTATTATGGCAAGTCTGAGACTGATGCTCACCTCGTAATGCCATTTTACTTAACAACTCCAGCACACTGATACTCTGAACTGGCTGGTGAGTGTATCAGACCACATAACTATTTTCCACTGGAATCATGCAAGATATTGATTGATAGCAGAACTCAGTATATGAGTACAAAAGAGAAGGGTGAAGCGTTCGCAAACATCTTCACCCAGTTGTTCCCAATGGATGATCCAACTTTGCTTCCCCCTCAGGTCACAATTATCATAGATGCCAGACTTTAAACAATTCAATTTACTATATGTGATGTTAAGAACAATGATGGAAACAGCAAAGGCTATGGGCCCTCGCAGCAGGCCAGCTATAGTGCTGAAGACGTGGGCCCGACACTAGCCATGTCCCTGAGCAAGTGTTTCCAGGTCAGCTATAACAACAAAGTGGAAAATTGTCCCGCATGTCGCGCTCACACAAAACAGGAGAAACCCAATCCAATCAAATACTGTCTTATCAGCCGACCATCGATCTTCAGTAATGTGATAGAAGTTTCATTGAGGGTGTTAACAAATGGCATTCACTCGCCAATAATCAGCTCAGCAATGCTCACTTGGGTATCATCAGTAACATTGGATTCCAGACCTCATGGCATCCTTGGTCCAAATATAGACTGAAGGCTCAATTTAATTAAATGGGAACAAAGTCCCATAGAGGGCGCATTTAGCCTTGTGTTTCCTGGCGCTTGCAGCGCCGAGAAACACAATGCTATCGAACGGCACTTAGGTTAGATAGCAGACATCAGTGGGAATGCGGGACTGAGGCCGGATGTAGTCTTGATTTCTGCACTGAGGAACTCCGCTCGTGGCAACTCCTCAGTGTAGCAAGAGATTAGGATGCCATTTAAAAATGGCATCCCAACCTCTGGATCCCCGCCACAATCCCTGACCCTATGTAGGCCCCAACTCATTATGAGGGGGAGTCCCTCAGTCCCCCACAACCCCATCTCACAGGGCACCCTGGCCCAATTGCCGCCACGTGAAAAGTGCCAGCTTGGCATCTTGGCAGTGCCTACCTGCCAGTTGGCAGTGCTACCTGGGCACCTTGAAATTACTAGGCTGACACCCATGTGACACTGCCAGGGTGCCAGGCTGGCAGTGCCATGATGCTCAGGTGGCAGCGACAGTGCCAGGCTACCACCCTGCCCCAAGGGCATGCACCTGGGGGTCTGTGACGCCCTAAGAGACCCCCATGAGTACCAGTTGTCTGGTCCCCGTTTGTGGAGACTAGTACTGAATGACGTTTGCCTGAGACTAGCTTTCTCGCTCTAATGTACAGATTTGCTAAAAATTGACCCTGCATACAATGGGCCGGATTTCCATCACAACATCTCGCAGGATTGCATCAAATCCCGCGAGGCATTGTGAGCTAGGTAGATCCCAGGTACAGCAGGATCTCCCGGTCGCGTTGTGCCATGGTGCACTGCTTTTCAGGCGCAGCATGGCCAATTGATCGTGCCCTGAATGTCTGGAATGAGGTGAGAACGGCTGTACTGAGATCAAGGCTGCTTTTGTCTGAATTTTACTTTGAAAAGATTCTTAAGTTGACTGTCGGATCCAACATCTATTTCAGGAATGCAATGATAAACTGGGCAGAGTGTGTGTTAGGCATGTTTCACTTGGTTAGTCCCAGTCCACAGTTGCCTAACCAGCAGACCTTATGGGCCCCTTGGTCCCACTGAGAATAAGATAAGTTTTCCAAATTTAAGTTTTAGCTTAACATAGAGCGAGGAAGTGAAATAGTGCTTCTCTCAAATTAAACAGATGCTTGCATGCTCCTGTTTGTCACCTGTTTGCCATTTATCTGTGGGCTAGGTCGATGTCCAAAACATTATTTTCTTACCAAAAAGTTGCATCAGGATGAATATGTAGTATCTAGTTCATTGGAATTATAGAGATGGAGGATCAGGCTCAATTTCGGGTGAGACTTCCGTCTTCCAACATGTGTTTCAACATATCACCGATTGTGCACTGGTTCAACATGAAAATCCAATGCCTGCCACAATAAATTAGAAAAAATTGGCAAACCTCTGGTGTTAGTTTGTTTATGTTTTCTCTCTGGAGATAGGGGGCTAAGTTACAGCTCCTTTCATCTGGTGACGAGGATGAAGTAAATAATTTTTCATGCATAATTCACATTTCTTCACCTTTGCGGAATTGGTTGCATTGCAGCTGGGAGCTGCTGGAGCCCAAACTAATACATTCAGAATGACAGGACATCTGTCATAAGAGAACGTTTAGATGTTACATGACTTGGACACCAGTGGATGTTGAGAGCACATGGAGATGCAGAAAGCTCTAACAGGACGTCAGTGAGCAAGTCACAGATTTTTCATCATTTAGTGCATTGTTTGGCAGTGAAGCCTTCTGGATTGTGTTGTCAAATTCCATTAACAGGGTCTTCTGGATTATGAGATGAAGTGCCTATTTATAATACTAAATCAGTCCAGATAACAATGAGTACAATAAGACTGTTTGGGGTGTTACAATGTGATGACAGGATATGGTATCTTTTAATCTATTCTATAAACCCATGATAAATGATCTTTGTTCCATAAAATATTCGATGTCCTCCAGCTTTCACCTTCAAATTTTGAGAGTTCGAGCATCAGAATATTGCAGGCTATCTTCTTGCTATTTGTATAAAACACCTCACAAATTGTCAGTGCTTCAGAATCTCACTGTTGTAAGATCCAACAAGTTTCACAGCTATCATAGAAAATGTGATATTGCACTGCCGACAAAAAGGAATAGCTTACTTTTCATTGCACCACAGAAACGCTAAGATGGAGCAAGGAATTTGGTGTACAAAATTAAGGGTAGATAATTAAAATCAGGAAAAAATAATTGCCAATCAAAATGTTTTACTGGTTATTCTTTAAGATATGTTGGGCAGGGTTTTCCTGCCCTTCCCACCGCGGGATCTTCCAGTTTCTACGGTGGCAGGGCAGGTGAGCAACGTAAAATGGCGTAGACATCAACAGGATGGAACGATCCTGTCGGCGGGCAATGGAGAATCGCCTCTACCGCCAGAAAACACGCTGCGTGTGTGTGTGGGGGGAGTGGGTGGGTGAGGGGGTCGAACATCCTTTCCATTGTAGTATATAGTAACAGATGACATTAGTAAAATTTTGTCCATACTTTTGTCACTCATCAACTCCAAATAATCCTTCTGCTCCCTCTGCCAAGACTTTACCTTAATGCTTGTAAACAAGACCTCTTACACTATCCACTCCATTTTCCAGGTCTTGGCTCTCAACTTTTCCACTGCCTCTCACAATAATAAGTGAACCCTCCAGATCTGAATCGTTCAGACTATCAACCTCTACATTTGAAAAATTATTTTCTAATACTCGAAACAGGATTACACCATCAAACATATGTTCCACCCTCTGGTTTACTGACGGATCATCCCCTTCGGGATTATTGCTTCCACTCGCCTGTAACCAACCTTCCCATGGTACTTTGCAGTGCAATGGCTGAAAATGCAACATTTGTTAATTTATCTCATATCGCACTACTGTCAATTGTCCCACATACTCCTTGTGTGAGATTGGAACTTCCTTCAATTCAATATTGTGCTTTCACTGTGTTGCTCTTTTATCAGAACCATAAAACACGAGTACGTTCCTTGTATTAGACAAATGACCACACAACCAGTATATTAGTTCAATTATTGTTTATTATTAAAGACAGGCTTGGTTCTATGCGTAATAATCTACATGGGGCTACTTATTAAACTATACCTAACAACTGAAATGACTTTTACTTAACTTCCAAGTGACCGGCTCTGTGCAGGTTAGATAAGGCCTTTATCTAGATCCTCACTTGTGGCGGCTGGAGGTCGTCAGGTTCATCTCGACTGCGGCTCATCCTTCAGGTAGCGATCGCGGGTCCTTGAACTTGGCTGGTCGATATGCTGCGATTGGTGAGGCAGAGACCGGTCCCAAAAGAGGCCGAATACGGGTTGCGCAGTTCTTCTTATCCCCTGAACTTTTACGCTCTTTAGGGCAGTCCCAACTCGGGATCCAATGGATCGATAGGGTTTCGATCACCCTAATCTATTCTGGCCAATTAGCAGCAGATACCTCAATGGCTGGGCGGATCCCAGCTGCTATTGTCCAAGGCACATATGCACTCCCAAATAAGGTAAATAGGTGCCCCGAGTCTACTACTGCTGCTATGTTTCAATCTGTGTCCCATTGTCCTGGGGAAACCGACGATTGACCTTCAGCAGGTGTGAGTTTCTGTACAGATCTGGTTTCCCCCTGCACAATACACAGGGACTGTGCATTGTCTGTGTCCCAACCTGACCATAATTCCCATTATCCTTTGCGGGTGGCCATTTTAGATGGCCACAACTGCTGTCAGCGTAGACTCTTCTGCATGGTAAGACAATAATAAGATCAGTTGCTTGCTAGTACAGAACTTGATTATTACCGAAAAAAGAGTCATGTTCATAGAATTCCTACAGTTCAGAAGGAGGTCATTCGGCCCATCGAGTCTGTATCAACCCCTCCCCCCCCCCCCAGAAATAGCAGTCCACCCAGGCTCGCACCCTTGCCCCATCCCTGCAATCCAACCTAACCTGCGCATCTTTGGTCACCAAGGGACAATTTATCATGACCAATCCACCTAACCTGAACACCTTTGGACTTTGGGAGAAAACTGGGGCACCCAGAGGAAACCCACCCAGACACGGGAAAAATTTGGAAACTCCACACAGATTGTCACCCAAGGCTGGAATTGAACCTGGATCACTGGTGCTGTGAGGCCGCAGTGCTAACCACTGTCACCATGTTGAAGCTTTTCATCTTGCACTCATCAGGACAGATGTAAGAATGCCAAATTTCAAAAGGATTGACAATTTATACTGCAGCAAAAAAGGATGTTGACTTGTTGGCAAGTTGATTCTGATTGATTGAGGCAATGGAGAACACAGTAGCAACAGGAGTGGTAGTTTCCAGCAACAGGATGCTGCCATCAAGCCAAAAAGACCTTCTGTTCTACTACACAAATTAGTAATGTAGTGTATGAATTTCAGTGCCGGCATGATGCCAAGTACGTAGGCTGTGTGTACCAATGACTGGCAAATTGTATCAAACAAATCGTCCCTTCGGCTGTTCGCAATTGTCAGTACTCAACCAGCCTATGCTGCAAAACTCAGCATTGGATGTGATTCCGCAATTGGACAGCACTTGCTGAATGATCTATAGTGTGCTCAGAATTGTACTAACAACCAATTTAAGATTATCAGTCGGACGCATAACCTGGTTCATTTACACTTGCTAGAAGCTACATATACAGCAGGGGTGGGCAAACTACGGCCCGCGGGCCGCATGCGGCCCGCCAAAGGTATTTCTGCGGCCCACCAAGTCAATTAAAAAAAAAAATAATAATTTTTTTTTTTAATTTAAAAAAAAAAAATTTTTTTTTAAGGTTAATGGGGGGGGCTGTTGGGTTACGGGTATAGGGTGGATACATTGACTTGAGTAGGGTGATCGTTGCTCGGCACAACGTCGACGGCCGAAGGGCCTGTACTGTTCTATATGACATGGTGGTTAGCATCAATGCTTCACAGCTCCAGGGTCCCAGGTTCGATTCCCGGCTGGGTCACTGTCTGTGTGGAGTCTGCACGTCCTCCCCGTGTGTGCGTGGGTTTCCTCCGGGTGCTCCGGTTTCCTCCCACAGTCCAAAGATGTGCGGGTTAGGTGGATTGGCCATGCTAAATTGCCCGTAGTGTAAGGTTAATGGGGGGGATTGTTGGGTTACGGGTATGTGGGTTTAAGTAGGGTGATCATTGCTCGGCACAACATCGAGGGCCGAAGGGCCTGTTCTGTGCTGTACTGTTCTATGTTCTATGTTCTATGAGGCGCCCAGAATCATAACCGGGTGAAGTAATTATTTTACTTAATATACTATTCGGCCCTTTGTGAATTGTGAATTTCTGAATGTGGCCCTTGCACGGAAAAGTTTGCCCACCCCTGATATACAGGGACCTGTCCTCCTGAATAAACCAAAAGTGTGAAGAACAGTAGCACCCTGGGCATTCTCCATGGCAACACCTGAACCACTCGACCAGAATTGACTTGTCAAACAATCAGCACCTTTTTCTCATCCAATGTATATTTGTTGTTCCCGTTGAAATTTGGCATTCATGTGTCTGTCCTGATGAGTGCAAATGAAAAGCTTCAACAGCATGTGCCTTTTTATCAACAATGCTCAAATGAACATTTGACGACTGTTTTGCCGAACACTTCAGTTCTGTCTGCAAGTGTGACCCCCCAAATACCTTTTCAATGTAGCAGTCCCGTAAATTCTGACTACTTCGTTGATCTCTTGCACTATTCCACTGAAGCTAAATGCAAACTGTTGGAACAATGACGATCAGTAGATGATCATTTTGACAAGTCAATGAAAGAATGGCCTCTCCTCAGATCTCCAGCATCTGTGGAAAGAAAATGGGTGACCTAGTTCAGGGTGTCAAGTTGCTAAAGGCAGTCTTCAGGCCAAAGATCTGCAGGCTGGAAACTGTGTTTTTCTCAGCCTGGGATAAAGGCATTGCTAGCTAGGTCAGCGTGTACTCCCCATTGCTAGTTTCCCTCAGGAAGGTGGGCGTGCCCTTGCTTCCTGATTCACTATAGTCGTGCTGTGAAGGTATGATCACAGTGCTATTAGAAATGGCATTACAGTGTTTTGAACAAGTTATTGCAAAGCAAAGCAATACATGCCCAAATAGGAACAACAAGTGATTTCCCTGTGTACCTGCTGCTGCTAAGTAGTGGACAATAGACAGGGCAAGCCCACCTCTGCATTGCTGGCTCACTGCAATGCCATTTTAGGGCTGTTGGTTTGTTCATTATCTTCAGATGGGCCTTCCGTTCCCTCTGGAGTGGACTCCTGCCTCCAATCAAATGGCCAGCCTGTTTTTTGTCCCTAGTAACTGTAATTCTACACATCACACTGGTAGCCATTGTGGGTTTTGCCATTATACCTCCTGCGTTCATGGTAACGCGAACTGTAATAGTTCTCCAACTGCAGTTGGATTGGCAGCATACCCTCCAAGTGGCGTCTGCTGGTTTGCGTATGTACTAAGCAAATTCCCCAAGGATTTCCAGCCTGGTTTTTATATAATAATCTTTATTGTCGCAAGTAGGCTTACATTAAAAGAGCAATGAAGTTACTGTGAAAATCCCCGAGTCACAACACTCCGGCGCCTGTTCGGGTACACTGAGGGAGAATTCAGATAGTCCAATTCACCTAACAAGCACATCTTTCAGGACTTGCGGGAGGAAACCGGAGGAAACCCACGCAGACACAGGGAGAACATGCAGACGCCAGGCAGACAGTGACCCAAGTGGGAACAGAACATGGGACCCTGGTGCTGTGAAGGAACAGTGCTAACCACTTTGCTACCGTGCCGCCCTTATGGTTTGGGTATCATTGAAGAGGCCTTGGCCAAAATCCAGTTGGACCTGGATGCCCAACCCCGATACTTCTGTGCCTGCCAGGGTTCCCTATGCTATAGTAAAGAAGGTTGAGAACGACCTGTTTGGAGACTTTGGGCATTATTCTCATATTGGCATTGCCGGTGGTCCCCGTAATAAAGCAGGATAAGACAGTCCGCCGCTGCGGAGACTATAAATTGACAGTGAACATGGCTTCAAAGTTAGACTGTTACCTTTTACCAAGCATCAAGCATTTATATGCAACATTGGCCGGTGGTTGTACATTCACAAAATTGGACATGAGCAACACTTATCTACAGCTGGAGTTTGATAAAGATTCACGAAAGTATGTCGCCATTATTACACACAGGGGAGTCTACGAGTACACCCAGTGTCTGTTCGGAGTTTTTTCAGCATGCGGTACCTTCCAGTGTGTCATGGAGAACCTCCTTCATGGATTGTCATACTTTGCAGTTTACTTAGATGATGTGTGCGTCACAGAGGACACGAGATAAGTGCAAAATCTCAAGACGTGTTGAAACAGTTTTCTGAATATGGGATCCACCTGTGCCGTACAAAATGTGTGTTCCACGCTAAATCGTGGTCTATTTGGAGTATTGGGTGGACCAAGATGGCCTGTACCCAATTGTCGAGAAGGTACGGGCAATCAAAATGGCCCCCGCTCTGCGAAACACCCCAGATCTTCGCTCTTTCCTTGGATTAGTGAATTATTATGGACGCATCATAATCGCCATAATCGCCCCCTCCACTTGTTCTGAAGCAACACCAGACTTGGGATTGGGGCAAGGCCCAGGATATGGTGTTTGACAAGGAGTCAAACTCAGGAGTTATCTTCCTCAGGAGTGTTGACACATTTTGACTCCTCCAAGCTTCATCATATGGAATTGGGGCAGTTTTGTCCCATTGGATGGACGATGGTCATGACCGTCCAAGTGCTTTTGCCTCCCAGACCCTGGCTGTGGCCAAAAGAAAGAATGCCCAGATCGAGTAAGAGGGTCTGGTGGTCGGATTTGGTGTAAAGCAATTCCACCAATGTGACTATGGCTGCCATACTTTTATCGTCACTGATCATAAGCAATTGCTAGGCTTCTTCTGTGAAAACAAGGCGGTGCTGCTGACAGCATCTGCAAGGATTCAACTCTGTGCCCTATTACTGGCAGCCTATGAATACTCTTTTGAGTACTACCCAGGGGTCCAGATTACACATGCTGATGCATTGAGCCATCTTCCCCAGCAGGTCGAATCCGTGAACTCTCCTACAGCAGACAAAGTGCTTTCAGTCTTGAACTTCATAGACTCCTTGCCCATCACTGCCTCGTGTGTTCGTGATTAGACACAAACCGACCCTTCACTTGCCAAAGTGCATCATCTGGTGCTATACGGTGGGCAGCATTCGCGACTACCAGGAGAGTTGAAGTCTTTCTCCTCAAAATTGTTGGAGTTGACCGTGGGGGACAGCAACCACCTCTGGGGCACCAGGGTTATTGTTCCAACGAAGGGACAGGCTGTCGTACGAAAGGACCTTTGCAACGGACATCCTGGGGCGTCCAAAATGAAGATGCTGGCGAGAAGCTGCGCCTGGTGGCCAGGATTGGACATGGATATGGAGACATTGTCCCGGTAGTGCTTCATGTCCCTGGAGCACCAGAAGCTCACCGCAGTGTCACCACTGGATCCTTAAGTATGGCCAGGAGGCCCTTGTGTACATGTGCACAACGATTTTGCCGGTCCCTTTTTGGGTTTGATGTTCCTCATCTAGGATAATGCCCACTCGATGGCTGGAGATCCACAAGATGGTGTTGATCACCTCATGGGCAACCATCGGGCTATTGTGCATTTCCGTTTTCACCCATGGAATCCTGGAGATACTTGTGATGAACAATGGGGCTTCCTTCACGAGTGAGGAGTTTGCCACTTTTGTGAAGAGCAATGGGGTTCACCACATCCGCACCACCCTATATCATCTGGCTTTGAATTGGTTGGCAGAGAGGGCCATGCAGATGGTTAAACAAGGTCTCAAGAAATAGAAATCCTGCTCAATGGACACGGGACTATTACGATTTTTATTCTATACAGGACTACGCCACACGCAGTGACTGGGGCAGTCACGCTGAGATGTTAATGGCTCGTGAACTTCGTACATGACTGAGTTTGATTCTATCAGACATCGGTGCGAAGGTGTGTCGTAACCAAGATTTGCAAGGGCGTTGTCCAGTTTGCCATCAACCACTTTGCACCTGACGACGCAGTGTTCATTCATAGCTTCAACTATGGTGTTCGCTTGCTCTCTGGGATTGTCGTCCATCCAACGGAACTGGTTTCATACCAGTCAGTCCGGGGGCAACTAATGAAATGACACCTGGATCACATTCGCTCACGGTGGATGTTCCCTTGTGAAATGCCTGGAAATAGGCCTGCCCTGGATCCTTTGGCTCCGTTGCTGAACCAGCCTGTTGTGCCATCTCCAGTTTCTCCCGTCGGTGACATGCCCATCATTGTCTCATCAGACTCTGAGATGGTGACCCAGACCTCGAATGCCCACTCTGTAGTTCAGCCGCCTTTTGTCGATCATCTGCCACTTTGTTTCTGCTGCTGTCAGCATTCACCATCGCTATACACCTACTGATCCCGCACATCAGCTCCATGAGGACTTATCAGACAGAAGAGATGCCGTCATCCTCCGCCTGCTCCTCCTTCTCCATTCATCGCACTTGGCGGGGGTCGTCAGACTTTGTGGGAGGAATGTAATATCCCACATGGGGCTTATGGGGTGGGAATGTTTTCCTTCCCTGTGCTTCTTGCGGAATACGAGCTCCCCCGTTAGCGGCAAGGTATCTCAATTACCTAGAGTATATAAGGTCGGCCAGTAAGGGTTCGACCAGGGAAGTACCCTGTATGGGTCTACCGGGGAGTGTAAATATACTGCTTGTAAATAAAACTGTTCTTACTTTTACTCGGTTTGGACTCCCACGTCCTTATTAAACAAACAGTACATTAATTTATGACAGACAATCACATGATATAATGTGCAATGTTTTGTATTATGCCAGTGAGTGCTGAGTAATGATTAACAATAACAAGACTCGACAACAAACTCCTTGATCAATAAAAATAGGCCCCGGCCCACAAGATAGAGTCAATAGTGAGCCACATCCAACGAGAATGAGTCTGGAATGTGTCACCCATAATTTTAGATGCACCAGTAAAGCTACAAAATGCGTCCAATAATTGAAAATATAGAACAAATACTCTGAAATATACCTGCAGTCCAATATACAGTTATTGGAAGAATCATTACATAAAAAGGCAATAAAGTGGCAAAGGAGGTGGATGCAAAAGATTAAAAATTGGTCACTACTAAATGGTAGAAGTTTGCAACTTTCCCGAGATACACTCGGGAAAATGTTTACATTTTAGAAGAGGATATTTCTCCTGTAAATATTGATGGAAGGTTTCGTAATGGTAAATGTTAACATAAAGAGCTTGACTCGAAATTGTGACACTTTAAGTAATGTTTTAAGGTCCAGTGTGTGCAAGAATTTTAATACAAATTACTATTATAAAACCTCAAACAATGTCAGTGAATTCGTATTTATCTAATGTAAAATTCAACAGGGTTATAATACCATACATGTTAACAGAGCTCTGCATATGTCAACATTGCTGTTCGAGTTTTGATACATTTGCTTGAAAAATATGATTTGAATGTGACATCTTTCCCAGAAATTTGAAACTGACAGAGATTTGATTTACAATAGTAATTTCAACAAGTACCTTTGGTGGCAGATATCAAGTTTCTTGTGACATGAATTCACACTACAAATGACAGTCTGACAGGCAGGTAATCTGACACCTGCCAAATCAGTTTCCACAATCCTTCAGTTTGTCAGAACAACTAAACTGAAAGCTGCTATGTTTCCAATGCGAAAGCTTCTTAAGCTTGTCAGGCAAGTCAGATCTTCCCCTCTGCTCAGAGATAGAATGAGACTGGCTGTTCGAGCGGAATTATTAACATATAAACCAGTAAAAAAGACAAGCCGTGTTTGGGGAAAAAAAAACCCTCTGGCACAGCTTATGAGAGTTTGGCTTAACAAATGTGGAAACAGTAGTTTTTTTTAAAAAATTGGCTGACAGTACTTGTGTGAAACAAATAAAGGTTTGGACATTCATTTCATGAATTTATTTATAGCCACGAGTAAACATTAAGTGGCTCCTGTAGAATTGGATGATGGACAGAGAACAGAAAGTTGAATTGATGGAATTCATAAGACACAAAGTTGTATCAGAGTTTACTGAATTTAGCAGCCCCAAACCTTTAAGGTCAAATGTGGGCCTGATCCATTCAAAGTATCCATTTTGATCTGATGGATCCACAATGGCTGATGTGAAAATATGGGATACTCCGGCCGCGTCCGCCCAGCAGCCGGAGAATCCTGCCCGAGGTCAATGGACTTTTCCATTGTCCACGTCTCGCCCGTGGCATTCCTGCGGCGGGCGGGGTGGAAAAATCCAGCCCTTGGACTAAAAATGCAGCCCACGCAAATGTTTTATTTTGGGATTATCATGTAGTCGCCATTAGCAAAGTGGATATTCCAGAATGCTGCAGGTTTCAAGATAATATATACATGTACAAGATAGATAAACATTGCAAAAGGAGACATTACAGAATAATGATCGTTAATGCAGGAACCTCCAAGGTTTTTACCATTGTGATCACTCATGCACAGGCCATCGATTCCCTTAGGCTACACTTGAAAGTTTCAACATCATTAAATTACATGTCTTCGGGTGTAGAAACATGCATAATATGGTGTTCCAATTTAGAATGTATCCACCAATGCAGCATCAAGAATATCTATTTCTGAATTGTATTCCACAAAATTAAAGCAACAAGCAAAGCAGGAATTTAGACAACCATTTCGATTTGGTGATCCTTGTGCAATTTAGGCGCATAGGGACATCACTCTTATGTGTTATTTGGTCTCTAAAAGTATGGCGGCAAGGAGCAACATTACCCCTTTAAATGTGGATGCTCTGGGGGTCCTGCTTTGGGAGACACATTGAGTTTTCATTCTGGGGAAGAGGCACAATCCTGAAAGGCCAAACTCACGGCAAGGAGTTGGTGGTGCAGGTCAAACAGCTGTCTACAGGAAGTATGGATGAATTTTTCAGGCAATTTCAGGAGTGTGAATTCCATTTTGTACACATGCTGCCTCTTTCAGCATGGAAGGTGAGAAGTTTTCAAACTGAAAACCCAATGTGTATCGGTCCAGGTGTACAACCAGATTTTCATTCCAGATTTTCTGGCACTCAGTGCACAGAGGATCTGGGGGTGTGGTCCCCGCCATCACTCTGACAGGGCGGGAGCTGATAGAGCCAGTAAGGCCTACACGGATTGGCATGCCATCTTTAAAGGCCTCTCTGATCTGTGCTTAAAATAAACTCCCTACCACGCCCGAAGGAGACGAGGACCCCCCACCCCCACCCACACGCCCCCCACTCCCCAACAAGTATCAGGGCACTACATCCACCACCAAACAAGGATCAGGGCATTCCCCCCACCACCAGCACCACCACCGCCCAAGCACTGGGGAATCTGCCCCTATCCACCACCACCATGTGAGCATTGGGGAATTTCCCCGAATACACCACCACTATGCAAGTATGGTGGTGCAGTGGTTAGCACTGCTGCCACACTATGCCAGGGACCCGGGTTCAATTCCAGCCTTGGGTCACTGTCTGGGTGGAGTCTGCACGTTCCCCCTGTGTCTGCGTGGGTTTCCTCCGGGTGTTCCGGTTTCCTCCCATGGATGTGCAATGTTTAACTGCCCCTGAGTGTCCAAAAGGTTAGGTTCGGTTACAAGAACAGGGTGGGGGTCAATGGTGATGACAGCTCTCTGCTTCTAAGGATTGTGATAAGTTGCTCATTAAGTGAAACCTCCAAGGCCTTCATCACACAAAATGAAATGGCCCAGTTAACTTTTCCTCGGTTGAAGGCGTTTGAATGGCTGAGTTTAGAGCAGTGTTCTCCAAACTTTTTTTCCGGGGACCCATTTTTACCAACCGGCCAACCTTCGGGACCCAACCCAGCCGACCTGCGCGACCCACCACTTTCTCTTACCTTGTTTCCTGCTGACAAAAATGGAGGAAATGGTTTTGTGTCCCTTTGGCACTCGTACACGCTCCTCCAATGGAACATGTTGGAAGAAGTTGAAGCCTTCTGATGTCGGAAAGCATGGAATCTCCATCTGTCCAAAGTTCTGAATTTTTTTCCTGTAAAATTTGATCAAATAAACCCTCCCCCCGAACTTGTAAAAAAATAAAAAATAAAATGAGTAAAGTAAATGAAAAAATGAATAAACTCCCCCCAACTTGTAAAAAAAATAAAATGAATAAAATAAATGAAATAAATGAATAAACCCCTCCCGAACTTGTAAAAAAAAATGAATAAAATAGATGAAAAAAATACAAATTAAATGAATAAAATAAATGAATAAAAACCAGTACAGAACTTGTAAAACTGTTTTAAAAAATAGCAGGCGCATTGCGCATGCATGCCCGATTATTGGTCGCATACGCAAATAATATCATGCGCGCATGCGGAATGCGGCTGAATGTTTTTAACATGTTCGTGGAATGCGCATCGGCGAGTGATCATTGTGTGTGCATGCGCAATGCGGCCGAATTTTTAAAAAGCATGTTCGCGGCCGCTTGCAGCGGGCGTTATGAAAAGCCAGCTGCTGTGCGTGGATTTGCGCGATCAGGAGCACCGCGGACAACGGCTCCACGACCCTCCCGACACCCGCCCACGACCCACCCGCGGGTCGTGCCCCCGACTTTGAAGAACACTGGTTTAGAGTATTCTCCACTTTTTCAGACCTTAGCCAGACTGCCTGTCCTCCATGTCATGCAAAAAATCTGTCATCTTCTCTCTCTTAGACGGTCTTAAGATGTGTTAAGATGCCATTCTTTTATAGTCCTGCAGAGTTATTCCAAGATGACATCCAGGATGCAATGATACTCTGGTCATGTACCCACATTTTTCATTTCCCTGGTACTGACTCAGTTACTAACACCCCAGAGGAGGCACTTAGGGCGCAGTTCTCCACTCCCCACGCCGGGTGGGAGAATCGCGGGAGGGCCCCCCGACAAATTTCACGCCCCTCTGGCGCCCCCCCGCGATTCCACCCCCCCCCCCCCCCCCCCCCCCCCGGGCTCGGAAGAATCGCCGCTCGCCGTTTTTCACGGATGGGCCGAGCGGCCTGCCGTTCGCGGCCGTTTCACGACAGCGGCAAACACACCTGGACGCTGCCGTTGTGAAACAGGAGTGAGAAGCCCATTTGGGGCTTGTAGGTGGCCTAGCAAGGAAAGAGCACCACGACTGTGCTCGGGAGGGGATAGGCCCGCGATCGGTGCCCAGCGATCGTCGGGCCGGCGTCCAAATCGGACGCACTATTTCCCCTCCGCCGCCCCACAAGATCAAGCCGCCACGTCTTGCGGGGCGGCTGAGGGGAAAGATGGCCACCGCGCATGCGCGGGTTTGTGCCGTCAGCATCATGACGTCAGCCGCGCATGTGCGGGTTGGACCGGCCAACCTGCGCATGCGCGGCTGATGTCATTAGGCGCGCCGGCCGCGTCATTCTTCGCGCGACACCCCCGCGGCCAAGTGTTACAGAGCGCCGCTCCTAGCCCCGCCGGGAGGGGAGAATAGGGGGCGAGGAGCGGCCTCCGAGGCCATCGTGAAACTTGGCCGAGTTCACGACGGCCCTCCCGATTTTTCCTGGGAGCGGAGAATTCAGCCCCTAGTGATTAAGTAAGGATACAAGGTGAAGGACTGAAAGCACCACTCAAAAGTAAAAGGATAAAGTGAAGGGATGAAAAGGGAGAAAGAATATTTTGCTCAAATACACGTACATACTTACCTCCATTGTATGGGCAATGCATCGGTGTCCTAATATACTTGCATTCAGATGCAGGTTAATATGTAACAGGCTTATTGTATCTGAGCTGTGCTACTATTTGGCGATTTTGATTTGGGGCCAGCAGCCATGGGTGTAAAGGGTAGCCTGGTCTCTAGTTCTCTCTGCACATTCAAACAACACATGCAGCAAGAAAATATCTTGAGTATTCCCTAGATAACAGGCATTAAAGTGCAGGATGACATTTTCATAATTATAAACCCTTTGCACATTACCAGTCTAGCATCACTTTCTAGTCATTATCATGGGATTATAATGAGGAATCCTGATGTTAAAATATATCCATCTATAACATTCTGTACTCTTGGGATGTATTACATGTTCTTTGCCCTCTCTGTTTGATGCATTCTTTCCCCAAGGAAAGTGATAAAAATGCTTTCTCTAGCAAACATAACATCAGACTACGTTTGCTAGATAAAGCATTTTTATCATTTTCCTAGGGGAGAAGTCTCATCAAATGGAAAGGGCAGAAACCTGTTTTGTGAAGGAATAAGTAACAGACTATATTATCTGGAGCCTTTTTGTTTGCTGACCTGCAAGGGGCTCATTGTATGGAAATGATCTGCCATGGTGACACTGACAGCAACAACACTGTCCCAGTCCTTGAGCTGTCTGTAAGCCAGACTGGAGTGGTGAGCCCAGCCAGGTCGCAACACTTGGAGAAAAACATATCCAGCAAAGACAGTAGCTCTCTGACACAAGCAGCTCCGAGTGGTCCAGTATGTGAACAATGCTCCTGGAGTAATGGCTATTCTAACTCATTGAACAGAAGAGGAATCTGGAGTCAGTCTTTAATTAACATAGGTTTACTCAGAAACCCAGCGGGCACAGGAACGGTTTCCTTTGTCACCCCCCCCCCCCCCCCCCCCCCCCCCCGACCCACCCCCTCCCCTCGACACAAACATGTGGAAAGCGGTTCTCATATATACTTAAGACTAATACCCTACCCTGGTGGCACAATGGCACAGTGGTTAGCACTGTGACCTCAAGGTGCATAGGGCCCAGACTCGATCCCAGCCCCTGGTCACTGTCCTTGTGGGGTTTTGCACATTCTCCCCATATCCGCATGGGCCTCATCTCCACAACCCAAATAAATGCAGGGTAGGTGGATTGGCCACGCCAAATTGCCCCTCAATAAATCCCTGACAGCCTTGCCTCCATAATCAGTGGCCTTGGCCTTCCAGACAAATCATGCCCTCAGGCTTCAAAGTTTAGCCTTAGTGTGGGGATTCATTCTGCACACTCATCCTCCCCACTGTGTGACCGTTTTCAGCCCCCATGAGACTGGGACGAAATCCTTGTCAGATACTCTCACCCTGCCCGTGCAGCCTGACATCTCATATGACCCCACCCTAGGACCTCACAGTCGCCCCCTGTGCTGACCCTGTGGATTCACTTGCTCCTACCCACGATCCAGCTGCCACTCGAGAAGGGCAATCCCTCAGTGGTAATATTGCCACACATCCAGCAAGGAGGACACAGGAAGTGCTGTCTGCAAACCAACAGCCAGATCCACATAAACCAAGAAGCTCACAGCCATGTAGGGTTATTAAGGCCTGTGAGCAATCCCTCCCATGAAATGCTGAGAATTAACCGCAGCCTCCCTCCCCCCCCCCCCACCCCCCCAACCTCCGGCCCTGAGTTGCCTTTAAAGGGTCGCCTGCATTCTCTCCGGTGCCCCTTCTGCGACTACCATCACCAACAAAAATCCTGAAAAATCGGAAAGCACGTTCTCGTTGGTGAGAATTGCATTTCCCAATTGTTGCCATATTTTAGGTCTGTGCCACTGTTCTCATTGATGGCTAACTCAGCCTGAAAATTGTGCCCTCTCAGTTTGCCTCAGTGCCTTAGCCATAGGGGAATATCAGTCAAGGTTACCTTTCTTGAATGAAATCCAATACTCCTTTCGCATCTTGTGGTGATATCAAAAAAAAAGAGGGGTTAGGCTCAAGCAAAATAACAAATCAACTCTTATTATTTGGATATAGACATGGAATGTGCTCATTTAGCTCCCAAGGAACCATGTCCAATGATATTCAATGCCTCCAGGAGAGGAGGAAGCAAGAGGACAGGCAAAAAAAAATAACAATAATCATTGAACTGTGGAAAGAATATAGTCAACTCAAGCATGTCCCCGAGATGGTGTTAGGGGCCAGGGTTTAGAGAACCCCAAAGTATAGCGTGGAGTTCACCTGACCCACAACTTTCAATAGATTGTGGTGTGGGGAGCACACGGCCCACTCTGCAGGTGTGGTACAGCAGAAATGGGAAAGTAGTTTTTAAAGCAAAACAATGTTTATTCTATGAATTCGAGTTAACCTTTTTAAAACATACAGTGAAGATCTTAGCAACCATTAATTCAAATACAACCCCTAAAGAATACAACACTAAGTAATCCTTAATAACTACCCATACAACATCCAGAAGACAGAAGAAACACCTTTTAACAGAAGCACATCAAGTTTACATTCACTACTGAAAACATTTATAATTCTGAATTCAAATGATGAAGAGATAGTCTGTTCATGGCAGAGAGATCAACAGTACACCTGCTATGTCTGGCTTCAGTTCCAACACTGAAAACAAAACTAAAACACACGCTGCAGCAAACAGCCTAAAACAAAAGTAAAAAGCTGACAGACAGCCCAGCTCCACCCACATTCTGACATCACTGATAAACACCCATTTCTTAAAGGTACATTTCTTAGTAAGAAGTCTTACAACACCAGGTTAAAGTCCAACAGGTTTGTTTCAAACCCTATCTTTCGGAGCACTGCTCTTTCCACAGGTGAATGTGCATTTCTTAAACACCCATTTCTTCAAGGTACTCTCACATGACAATGGTGAGACAGACAGATAAAAGAGCTATTGAAGAGAGGACGATGATGTTCTCTGGTTAAGGTGTGTAGGCTCCAATCAGAATTTCTCAGGCAAACAAACAATGCTACTAAAGGTCTGAGTTGCATGAACAAACAGCTCTTGGCCTATGTCTGATTGTTAGGTTTAATTTAAAAACAGATTCTGCAGCAAGCAGAGCTTTGACTGTAGCACTAATTGTGACAGATGTGTATATCTTATGCACACACAGCAGATTTCGGGCCCCTGAGGAGTTAATGCACATATCAACTAGTGCACAATATTGAACCGCTAATTCAGTTAAAATGGCAGGTCACTATTTAAATATGCCAAAGTTAAGGAAATAACAGAAAATCACGATGAATTTTCATACTGTGCATTAATGAAATATTTTGTACATAACCCCCAACTGAAACTCCAACCAGGATTCACCTGAGTGGGCAGGAGGTGGCAGAAAACCACCTGGCTCTCCAAATAATGAGGCCTGCGTGATTTGAACTCTTGGATCTCAGTCACATACAATGTTACAATTACTGGCTTCAATGGCGGAGTGCATTTCAGGCTATGCCATGTTGGGAATGCCATTTAAATACATTAGAATATCAAGAAGGCTGAATGTCAAGGCGGCCCACCAGAATCACTCCCTCTGAGCAAGATCAAAAGGCCATGCTGACATCTAATTAGACCAACATGATTTGCACCTGGCAACTTGCACTTCCCTCATGATTTTGAGGTATTATGGTCACGTACCTTGCACCGTGTTCTACTTGCAACTTCTCCAACTCTCTGTCATGCTGCATGAGTAACAGTGCATCGATTTCAGGGGGGTTTCATTACCAAGGCACTACATACCAGAGCAGTGGTGAGACAGGTTGAAAATGTGATGGAGGGCAAAGGTTTGGCATGGTCTGGGGTTGGGGGGAAACAAGACAGTGGCAAAGGAAGGGGCTAGAGGGCTATGGCTGTACTTTGGGGGCTGGCGAGGGGGGTTGGGGGAGGAGGGGGAGAGGAGGGAAGCCAACAGACATTGAAAAAAGCTTCAGTATAGATAGCTGCGCTTGCAAAGACTGTCTTTGTCCCATGCCCAACATGGTGTGCCCAGAGCATGGTCCGTGGGGGGAGGGGGTTGGTACGTGGCGATTGGATATAGTACTGGGCAGCAGTTGTCATGGTCACAGCCAGGAGAGCAATTTGCAGCCAAGAGATTGGGAACAGGTAGTGTAGAGATGGGCACTCCATGGTCTTATGTCATGGTACAGTGGACCTTAAGGTGGGGTAGGGTAAATTCAACATGGGGCAGAGAAACATTCACCTCAAATGACTCAGATGGTAACACAGGGTAATGAACCATAATTACAAAGGGATCAAGGGTTACAAGAGAAGGACTTTAAGTCATTGGCGAGGGGAAGCCTGAACATTATGTTTCTCCGGGGCGATGGGAGGGATTTGCATGTTACACATGGAAGGTCAAAGCTGGTCTGATAGTAAAACCTGAGCACCACCATCTTACCACCTGTAGCTATGTCACACTGGAAATAAAGTTAAGAAGCGCTGCTAGGAAGGGGTCCGGGGGAGTTCAGAGAGGAACAGGGAGCAGATTAAAGGGGCACCCATCTGACATCTTTATTTCCAAAATAGGGAGGACTGCGCAGCGGAGGAATGTTAGGAGCATTTCAATAACTATAGAGGAAACCTGGAACCTTAAACGGCATTCATGTGATATTAATCCCAATTAATTCCAATCGTCGATCTGCCTGAAATAAACTGTTACATTTCTTTGTTGCCACAAAGAGAAACGGTATGGAGGTGCCCACACTCTGGATTCTTGTGAAACACGATGAGAAGTCTATTAAGGGTGTTGCTCAATATAATCAAGATGGTGATCTGCTTAAAGCCCACACAAACACTGCCGACGTCACTCGATGCAGAACCAGCGGGAATGTATTCTTCAACACATAACATAACCCCTTGCCAGAATCAATCTTATTCCCTAGTGTGAATTGGGCAAAAATCTCAAATGCACTTCCAAATATTGCAGTTGGCAGGTTCAAAGATGGGAAACTCCCAGTGTAATATCCTGCACAGGATGTACGGGGTGGGAATGATTATCTTTCCTGTGGTTCTCATGGAGTATATTTAGCATTATATAAATAGTCGGCCAATGAGGCACCAACCAGAAAGAGACCCGGTAGAGATCTACTGGGAAGTGTAGATACCGTAATTGTAAATAAATCAAAGTTCTTTATTTTATTCGGCATGGACTCTCCGTGTCCTTATTAAACCCAGCTTCCCTAACATTAGCTGGTCCCCTCACTGAATATTAGCCCTCATGTGTTTCCAAAGGTGGTACTCATAGAGTGCACTGAATGAGGAATCCAGTGGAGAGAATAAATACAGGACATCTAAGTGCCTGGCCAAAGCAACCTCATTGCAGGATGTTAATTGAAGTGAGGGGGGTGTGGTGAAAGTGCTGCCCAGGATTGCATTGGCAAGTATGTGCCTAGACTCTAACCAAGCCCATGAACACACAGGGCGCGATTCTCCCAAAACGGGAGAAATCGTAAAGCTGCCGTAAAACCCGGGCGGGTTTTACGGCAGCGCGCCCCTTCCCGACCGGGGACCGATTCTGGTCCCCGGTCGGGGCTAGCAGCCCGACGCCGTAGGCTCCGGCAAGACGGGCTTAACGAAAATCGTTAAGCCCGCTTGCCGGAGTTAGCGCCGGCTGACGCGTCATATGACGTCTGCCGCGCATGCGCAGTTTGGAAGACTCCAACCCGCGCATGCGCGGGTGACGTCATCGCGTTTTTGCGCGAAACCCGCGCATGCGCGGGCCGGGTTGCCCCTCAGCCGCCCCGCGAATGGATACTGCGGGGCGGCGGAAGGACAAGTAGTGCGCGGGCATCGGGCCCGCTGCCCGCGATCGGTGCCCACCGATCGCGGGCCCATGGCACCCTTGGCACGGCCGTGGTACGGCCGTGCCAATCGGTGCCATGGTTATTAATAGCGAGTTTGTGACGCCGTTTTTACGAACGGCAAGACCAGGTGTGTTTGCCGTTCGTAAAAACGGCGGAAAGGGCTGGGACTTCGGCCCATCTAACAGCTGAGAATCGCTGCCGGCCGTAAAAAAACGGCGGCAGCGATTCGGGTCGGGACTTCGACGGGGGGGGGGGGGGGGGGGGAGAATAGCGGGAGGGCGGCAAAAATGTCGGGAAGGCCCTCCCGCTATTCTCCCACCCGTCGTGGGGGGCGGAGAATTTCGCCCACAGTGTCTCAACAGTCAGTGTCAGAAAGAGAACGTTTGGAGGCAAGGTTCTCTTTCACTTGTGTTTTGTTTTGCAATGATCCTGCAGGGAGGAGAACTTGAGGAAGATCGATGGTGCATTTAATGATTGCATGCAGTTAGGAGGAAAGGCGGAGAAGAGTGCCGCCAGGCTCACCAATGGGGGGGGGGGCTTCACCTTACAGAGGGAGGGGCAGCAGGGTCCACTCTGGGTTCAGAGAATGAGTCTCACACAAATGCTGCACCTAGGTGCCTCTCAAGATTGAGGGTGCACAGAAGATACGTGTCTTTCCTCCTCATCCTACAGTAGTTGACCCCAGGGGAATGGGAGGACATTAATTGTCAATGGTTGTCAAAAACATAGAATCCCTACAGTACAGAGGGAGGCTATATGGACCATTGAGTCTGCACCAACCCTCCAAGAGAGCACCCTACTTAAGCCAATGCCCTGCCCTATCCCTGTAACCCCACCTCACCTTTGGACATTAAGGGAAAATTTAGCATGGCTAATCCACTTTCGCTCTTAAATTCTACATGAGTGGTTCATTCTAGGGCTCCACTGGTGATGTCTGCTGGATCTCTCAGGCATCCACTCACAATTATGTGCATACAGGAGGTAACTTATTGCAGGTAGTAAGAGCATTGGGCTTTGCTGCTAATTCAGGATTCCCACAGGTGCAGAGTATGATTGGCTGTACTCATTTTGCCAAGAGAGCTCCCTGGCAACAGGTAATTATAATAATAATCTTTATTAGTGTCACAAGTAGGCTTACATTAACACTGCAATGGAGTTACTGTGAAAAGCTTCTAGTCACCACACTCTGGCACCTGTTCAGGCACACACAGGGAGAATTCTGAAGCTTCAATTCATATAACAAGCTCATCTTTCAGAACTTGTACGAGGAAACCAGAGCACCCGGAGGAAACCCACGCAGGCACGGGAGAACGTGCAGACTCCGCATAGACAAAATGACCCGATCCGGGAATCAAACCCGGGTCCCTGGCACTAGGAAGCAACAATGCTAACCACTGTGCTATCGTGCCAATCGCTCAACAGCTGGTCTATGACCACAAGAAACAAATATGCAAGTTTGAGCCAGATACCTAGGAAGGTGCCATGAATCCTAGATATTGAGTAGATCGCAGATCCTGGACATCTGTGAGGGACACCACAAGATGCAGGATTGGCTCCTCAGTGATAAACGATACCCACAAGGAACATGGCTGATGATGCCTTTGTGACAGCCACAGACTCCATCTGAGGGAAGGTACAACGATGCTCATTCGGCCACATGAATATTGATAGAGCAGACTTTTGGCATCTTGAAGATGTGCTTCCGATACACGAACTTATCTGGCGGAGCATCCCAGGATGTCGTCTGAGGGCTGCGACTTGGGGGCAGTCTGCTTTGGTCTCCTGGTGTTGGTGGGTGCACACTCCTTGGCCTATGGAGCTGGAGGTGATGGGGGTCACAGGCAGGTGTATTGGGATTGGCTGGCCACTCTCAGTCTACTGGCTTGTCTCCGGGGTATCCAACTGCTGGTTCCCATCCCTATGGGTGCCCGAGGGTCCCTGGCTTATTTCCTGGCTTATTCCACTATGATGTGTGTCTTTGCGCTGCTGGAGAATGTGGGTGAGCGCTGCGACAGATCGTTGTGTCGTTGTGTCTTCGAGGTCCTCATCCGAAGAATTGCGAAGGCTGGAGAGAAGTGGCTGCCTCTCAGTGTTCCTGTATCTTCTGGGAGAGGTGCCTATGAAAGTGACTAGAGAGAGAGTTTTAAAAAAATTTTTTAGAATACCCAATTCATTCTTTCCAATAAGGGGCAATTCAGCGTGATCAATCCATCTACCCGGCACAACTTTTTGGTTGTGGGGGCGAAACCCACGCAAACATGGGGAAAAGGTGCAAACTCCACACAGTGACCCAGCGCCGGGATCGAAGCTGGGTCGATCACTGGCGCCGTGAGGAAGCAATGCTAACTACTGCACCACCATACTGCCCTCAAAGTGATTAGAGACAGTTAATGCGTGCATCAAACTATAAAACATCACAGTGCACACACAGTCTCGCTGTCTGAAGCATCAGCTGGTCTTCAATTAGTCGTGTGCTTCCAGTCTCACCGTCGCCAGAGGAATGGTCCCATTCCTCTCCAGCCAGATGTATTGCTCGTGGTCATACTGAGTGAGAGCTCTGATCTCTGGCTTGCCTCCGCGGGCATGGGAGCTTTCCTTTTTATTTTAGGTTGAGCTTAGCCTATTAAAGACAAATGGAGAGAGTGTGAGCAGGAAGGCAGATGATAAGTTAACCTGCCTTGTGTCTGGGCTGAATGGAGCCATACGCAGTACAAGAATGTGTGCTGCAGAGGATGTGACCCCAGATGGAGATGTCAATGTGTGTGTAGGAGAGTGAGTAGTGATGTCCATTTTGTTGGTTGTGTGTGAATTCCGAGTGGAGTGTCATCCTGACAATGTCTGAGGGTCTTGTGAAAATACGAGGTGAGAGTGGTGAGAAGGAGGATCACAGCGCTCACCACACTCTTAACCCACACAGAGACACACACAATGGTGCGACCTCGGTCTAGAACAGGCTGAGGGTCACAACCTTGTGAGCAGCACAGCACAGATTCTGCTCTGCAGCAAGTGGAGGAAAGGGCACTCAATTTCATTGGCACATCTGAGGCCAGGATTCTGCTAAGTCTGACAGGTGAACAGCCTGTGGATTCAGACTTAAAACAGATGTTGGATTACTTTGGCTATGCCGGTGAGATCATTCATCCGTTTGTGGCACTGGATCCCTGCTCTTGTCCAGGCGGAGTTGGCACTCACCACCACAGACACTTCCTCCCAGCCCAGTGGACCTTAGTGGATCACCTCAGGCCACCACGAGGCTAGAGAAGATCACGACAGTCCTTGTTGACATCCAGAAGGTGACCCAGTGACACATCACTAAATTTACTGGCTGCATGTTTCTTTGGTTTGGGGGCCATCTTTCACCGAGAGAGGTCCGAGGTTGCATATATTGGGAAACCTATGCACAGATGTGGTTTAAATATGATGCCCAGAGCAAGGTTCTGCTGAGTTCACACAGGTCGGGCAAATCACAGCCCGCCTGCTGGTGATATGACATGTTTTATGCTGATGCATATTTAACGTGAAGAGATGTGAATAATCGAGTGCAATAACCCAACATTGCAGCCAGTGAAGAGACTCATATCTGAAGTCAATGGAGGGAAAACATTCACCCTTTATCTCTCAGTCTGCACACAAAAACTCTGGGACAAAAAGCCTGTCCCCAGTTAGCCCAGCCACTCTCATCTTTGTTTCAGGTGTGATCATTTTTGCATCTTGCTCTTGATAAGTCTCACTCTGAGCTCCTCTCCCCATGGTAACCAGGCTTATTGATGGGCAGCAGTCAAATCAGATCACATTATCTTTTTCAGTCCTTCATTTGACCTTGAATTAAAGAGACAGTCAGTTGCATAATCACCTTACAAAACCTCGCATTCATAAAAACAGACACGGTTAGTCTCCAATCCCACATCTGATGGGGGGTGGTGACTGACTGGCAGGTGGATGAGGGATTTTGGATTTGTTGCTGGAGTTCTGAAGAAAGGGTCCCTTGCACTGTGGTATGTGCAAGGTTGCAAGAACATTGCTGTTGAGGGAGGAAGAAGGTGGCCCTCGGCGGGGCCAAGATTTCCTTTTAGTGCCTCAAGTAACAGTGCTGCTCCTCTTGACCTCTTCTGACCCCTACTCCTCTTGACTCGAGGTTGCTCTGTTTGGGAAGCCCCTCAGGATTTCCTCACACTGACCTCCAGTCAAAATTGCAATTGGGCCCAAATGGCACCATTAGAACCCATATTTCAAGAAGGACCCCACTGTGAGGCCTACTGCCTCAACGTGAGTGTTCCTCTTGCCTGACCAGAAGAGCAGATTAAAGTTGCAGGACAGCAGTGGGATCAGTCTGGGTGAGTCACACAGGCCATTCTAGTTTCCCATCTGCCCTGTTTCTATCAAGCAGGTCGGGTTATAAGTAGCTCAACTGGAATATGTTCACCCCCACAGAATTCAGTCCTATTCCTGAGAGTTTGAACTTCACCCTGTGACCTTGAGGAACCATTTAATATTTATCAATTTAACATAGAGATTCAGCTACATTTGTACCATCAGTCACAAAATAGTCAGATCCTCTGAAGCTCTGCGGTAGCAATTTATTTTCAGGCATTAACACGTGCAGCACATCTTTCTAACGGCTCTTAATTTACATTTTTCACATCAAATGCCATTTTTCAATGCTTTACCGTTTGTGCCATGAGTAACTGTATTCTCACCATGACCTCTGAGTTAGGGTGATATAACTTCAAGAACATGTCCAGGATTTGAACAAGTAATTGGGCCTACAGTTCAGTTCAGTACTGATGGAGTGATTCATTGTCTCCATGGATGTAAAATCAAACCAAAGCCTAATTCTGGTGGTTTAAATGAATATTGGAGATCTCATACCATCCTCAATGGCCGATCCATCTCCTTTTGCAAATACCAGCTATTTGAAGCTGTCTGAAATCTTAAAGAGAGAAAATGACCACTGCTGTCAGGGCCACCGGTATGGAGAGAGCAGCCCTCCACCAATTGCTTTTATTAACAGCTTTGGCCTTCCCATCCCACTACCTCCAGGATTGTGGATTTGGCAATAATGGCAGCCACACTCCACCTCCAGGGTAGCTGTCAAACTCTGGCCTCAGCAGGGGGCTCCGCCCAACATCTGGAAGCTGCCCACTTGCGTATAGCAGGCTGCTGGCTCCAGTGACAGTCTGCCTTCTCACCGCATGGAGCAGGAATGCACTCTGAGCCGACTGACAATGAACAACTTTCAAAAGTTTCCATCTCCCACTCCAAAACCACTTCTGCTGCTAATAGGATTTTGCCTGATGTTTGCTACAGCAGCTTAAAGAAGAAGAATTACTAAACTTCCAAGTAACTAATTCTTTCCAAAGCCTGGCACACTGGACAAATATAAATCTCTGTTTTCTTTCTTTTCTTCAACTTTATCAGGACACCTCCTTGCCATTTCACTTTGGAACACCATTTGTCTGTTTGCACATACTGGAAAACAGCAGTGCACAATTATATTGGCGGCGGGATTCTCCTCCAGCGTGATTCTCCGTTTTGCCGGCGACCAGGGGTTTCCGATGGCGTGGGCTGCCCCACAATGGCAAACCCCATTGATCGGCTGGAGTGACGGAGAATCCCGCCGGCGGGTCGGGGCAGAAATGTGGCCCGGCGGGGCGGAGAATCCTGCCCCGGATAGCTCCACAAATATCAAGCATTTTTCTATTAATTGTACTTCAGTACTCATTAGAATATGCAACATTTGCTCAAACATTATTCACACCTGTCCTCCGCCCAGAAACAAACAAATGATGAATGATTTCACTAATCCACTAATTGCACCAAAGGGCCAGGAAACATAACTTTGTGCACTCTTTCATTATAGCAATTAACACGCAAATGTTGCATTAATTAAAGTGGGTAAGTTAAAGTTCTTTCCCCCAAAGGATTAAAAGAAACAAGAAAAAAGGTGAATACCAACTTAAATAACAATCAGTTTACTCTAATGAAGTTCCCTTAAAAAAATCAGAACGAAACTATTTGCTCCACATAATTTTGCGTTTAACAATTGAATATTTAGTGGTGAAAAGAAAGTTAAAAGGTCCTGAAAGATGATTGTGGCCTGCAAGGATAATCTTCACCACATGGGATCTACAGTAAAGTCACATAATTCACCTTTAGGGGTTGTCACACAACGTCAGAAATGTGAGACCACACAGATTCCAGCTGATAAATGATGCTGAGAAAGTAATTACTTCTATAAATTGAGATACCTAAGCTATTAGTGCAAGCAAAATGAAAGCAAGAATAAATGGAACTAGGCTTTACATTCTAAAGGCTCGAGGATGTACTGGTGCTGCAATTATAATCTTTTTTTTAAATGACTCATTAATATTTAACAAACAAGTTTCCAGCAATTTCTGTTATTTTTGAACAGACAATTCAAGCGAGCCTTTTGTATTTTCAGTTATGAAAGTATGAGGTTATTTTAACCTTCTCCCTATCATATTTAATCAAGCACAGGTACTACTTCTTCTCCCATGGTTTTTCATCTGTGTCCATTTGATGACCTCTGCGGCTGCTCGAGGCTCCATACTCGTTTTGAGACAGCAAAAAAATCAATCGGTTAAATAAGTTAGAGGACTGATGAAAAGAAAATGTGGAAAGGAAACTTAACTAACTGAACCTAAATATCATTTCCGGGGGAAATGCACCCCATTCCTTGTGGAGGCCACCAGTCGGTGAAGCCCTGACGTGTATCAGTGGACACCGCGCTCAATACTATATTCAGTTTCTTCTTGATCATTATTTAAATAGTATTACTCAGTGGCATCAACTCTGTGCACAGGCCCAGCTGTCATGAAATGATAATGCAGCCAAAATCCTATAGATGTAGGTGAACACATGTTGACGTCAAACTTGATCTTCAGACAGGCATGCACCCTCGTGGCAGAACTTCCAGAGGAAGCAGGCGTGAGCTTTATCTCTTAAAGCAAATAAAAGCCTTGATTTTCTTTCAGGATCGATCTTTCATCTCTTCCTCTCGTGCTCCCATTCATCAACCATGGATGGTACAAGTCAGGAGGTGAACCTTTCCAATGGCTTTTAAAAGAATCCTCAGCTGCTGTTGGCTAAAGCTAGTTGAAGCTTTGGAAACGTTTTCCTGTGGTTTGTGCATCTTTCAACTAAAAGGGGCCAGTTTAGCACAGTGGGCTAAACAGCCGGCTTGCAATGCAGAACAAGGCAGCAGTGCGGGTTCAATTCACGTACCGGCCTCCCCAAATAGGCATCGGAATGTGGTGAATAGGGGCTTTTCACAGTAACTTCACTGAAGCCTACTTGTGACAATAAGCGATTATTATTATTATAAATGTATCTGAACTCCTCAGTAGCTGCAACTACCTGCTGTTCTAAGTACACTTCTGATTCTCTTTAATCCCAATGGTGAATACCTGTCCTCTTTAAATTGCTGGTGCAGGTCTTAAACAAATAGGAACATAGGAACAGGAGTAGGCCATTCAACCTCTCGAGCCTGTCCCACCATTTAATGAGATCATGGCTGATCCGTGTTCTAACTCCATATATCTGTCTTTGACCCATATACCTGTCTATGACCCATATCCCTCAATATCTTTGCTGAACAAAAATCTATCTGCCTCATACTTGAAATTAACAATTGATCTAGCTTTAACTACCGTTTGTGGGAGAGAGTTCCAAACCTCTGCCATCCTTTGAATGAAGAAGCGCTTCCTAACATCTCTCCTGAACGGCCTAGCCCTAAATTTAGACTATGCCCCCTCGTTTAAGAATCTCCTACCAGTGGAAATCATTTGTCTTTATCTACCCTATCTTTCCCTGTTAATACCTTAAATACTTTGATCAGATCACCCCTTAACCTTCTAAATTCTCTCGAAAATAGGCTTATTAGTGTAATCGTTCCTTGTAAATGAACCCCTGTAGTTCAGGTATTATTTTAACAAACCTACGTTGCACTCCCTCCAAGGCCAATATATCCTTCCTAAGGTGTGGTGCCCAGAATTGCTCACAGGAATCCAAGTGGGTTCTAACCAGAGATTTGTATAATTGCATCAAAGCGTCTGTGTCTTTATACTCCAGTCCTCTAGATATAAAGGCCAGCATCCATTAGACTTTTTGATTATTTTCTGAACTTGTTTGTGGCATTTTAAGGATCTATGGACCTGAACCCCCAAGTTTCTTTGGACATCTACTGTACCTCTTTCCCTTTAGAAAGTACTCTTTTTTATCTTTTTTGGTCTAAAATGGATAACCTCACACTTGCTTACAATGAAATCCATCTGTCACAATTTTGCCCATTCACCTAGTTTGTCAATATCTCCTTGCAATTTTATGCTATCATCTGGGATGTCTACAATGCTATCTAACTTTGTATCATCAGAAAATGTGAATATATGACTTTCTATGCCATCATCCAGGTCATTAATGAATAATGTGAATAATTGAGGCCCCAACACAGATACCTGTGGTAAACCATAGTCACCTCCTTCCAATTAGAGTAATTACCCATTATCTCCACTCTCTGTCCCCAGCCACCAACCATTATGTCCCCTCCTTCTCTAATACCAAGGGATGCCATCAAGACAATACCATAACCCTTCATTCCCCTGTATTCCACGCTGTGAATTTCCATGCCCATTTACACAGAATGCATTATATAGAAACAATGAACCCTATAGTGACAATGGATTATATAGAAAAAGTTTTTAAAAACAGTAATTAATTGTTAACGTTCCATGCTTTTTAAACAAAACTTCCTTTTACTGAAGCCCAATAAAAATACCAATTATCCTGTCAATTTAAAGTATCAATAAAACTGCAGGCGCTTGAAACCTCTTAATCTTGAATAAATCAAAATTGTATCATTCCAGCACAGATCGGAAAGCAAAGCATTTTTTCCCCTGGGTTGCAGGTGTTTCAACAGTCTTATGGATTTTGGGGCTTTCAGCAAAACTTCATTATGTATTCTTGGCTTTTTTATTCTTTGGAATTTTACCCAATCTTAGTAAGTATTGAGTTTTGATGCCATTAAAGCCACCTAATTGAAAGCTACTGGCTTAAATTTGAAAATGACAGCTGATTCCCAAAGTATCCATGAATACTGGTTGCCTTCTTCCACCTGGCCTAAGTCAGTTGAAAGAGTTATTAATGACCAGCATATAATCTTGCACGGATAATAGAAAAAAACAGATTGCTTTCAGTTACAACTATTTTTTACATAACTACAGTTTGATTTATCTCTTATCATTTCAAACAGGATGCTCTGATATAGTGAAGTGCAGGAGGCATGAAAGAGTTATTAAATTTAGTGTGTGAGAAGTTCCTTAATATCACCAGAGACATGGCCATTCACCTAAATTGCTTTGCAATCATATCATTTAGTTTTAAGGTTCTCCTTATTAACTGAAGGAAAAGGGTTACAATTTTTTTTTCAAAACCTGGCAAGTTCTAGTACGGACCTGGTCCTGAGTTTGCCAGCTTTGAGACACTTTTGGCGGGATTCGGCAACCCCCGCCGAGTCGGAGAATCGCCGGGTGGCGGCGTGAATCCCGCTGGCTGCCGAATTCTCCAGCACCGGTGATTTGGCGGGAGCGGGAATCGTGCCGCGCCGGTCAGCGGCCACTGGTAGTGATTCTCCGGCCCGCGATGGGCCGAGTTACGGCCAGTCCCACCGGAGTTAATTACAACAGGTACTTACCGGCGGGACCTGGCTGTGCGGGCAGCCTCCGGGGTCCTCGGGGGGATCTGGCCCCAGGAGGTGGCCCCATGGTGGCCTGGCCCGCGATCGCAGCCCGCTGATTATTAATCGTGGGTGGGCCTGTGCCATGGGGGCACATATTCCTCTGCACCGGCCTGTGTAACAGTCCGCGATGGCCGGAGAAAAACCACCCCTGCGCATGCGCTGGGATGGCGCTCCGCACATGCGTCAACTCGCGCCGGTCGGCGGAGGGCCTTTGGCGCCGATTGGTGTGGCGCCAAGCCCCTTCGACGCTGGCTGGCACAGCATAAACCACTCCTTCACGTCGGAGTTGCCCGCCCCGCTGGTTCGCGGAGAATCCCGCTTCTTACCTCTACATTGTTGTCAAATTCTCAACTTCATGTCAAGATTCGCACATTCCAATCGACACAGCTTGAACTGGAAAGTTTGAAAACAATATTTTACACATGTTGTAATTTGGATAGACAATCAAAATTAAAATAACAAACTAACTTTTCAAATGTTGCTTTAAATGTTAAACATTTAAAAGTTATAATTTCAGATCTGTCCAATAAGCTCAAATTAATATTTTACATCAGCACAGTATAATTAAAAGTTTTCTGTTTTGCACACATCCATTGTTCGATTTTTTCCTTAAACTCCGCACTTTAAAATGTCTGAAAGGCAACCCATCTCTCAGTGTTAGGCTATTGCAACATTAGGAGCGGGATTCTCCGCCTCACCCCACACATTTTCTGATGTGGCGCGCCCTCGCCAGCAGAGGCTCTGACAGTTTTCAAATCTCCACTAGCCATAGGAGAGGTGCCAGAGGACAGGAGGGAAGTTAATTTGGTACCATTATTCAAGAAGGGAAGTCAGGAAAAAAAAGGAAATTACAGGCCATTGAGTCTAACTTCAGCAGAAGGGAAGCTATTGGAAAAAAATATGAGGGACAGAATTAATCTTCACTCAGGGAGGCAAGGATTAATCAAAGATAGTCAGCATTGCTTTGTCAAAGGGAAATCATGGGCCTGGATTCTCCCCTACCCGGCGGTGGGGGGGGGGCGGTCCCGGCGTACCGGAGTGGCGGGAACCACTCCGGTGTCGGGCCTCCCCAAAGATGCGGATTCTCCACACCTTTAGGGGCTAGGCCCGCGCCGGAGTGGTTGGCGCCCCGCCAACCGACGCGAATGGCCTTTGGCGCCCTGCTGACCGCCGCCGCGGCTGGCCAAAAGGCCTTCGCCGGTCTGCGTGAGTCCGCGCATGTGCCGGAACGTCAGCGGCTGCTGACGTCACCCCGGCGCATGCGCAGTGGAGGGGGTCTCTTCCGCCTCCGCCATGGCGGCGGCGGAAGAAAAAGAGTGCCCCCACGGCACAGGCCCGCCTGCCAATAGGTGGGCCCCGATTGTGGGCCAGGCCACTGTTGGGGCACCCCCCGGGGTCAGATTGCCCCGCACCCCCCCCCCGGGACCCCGGGGCCCGCTCCCGCCTCCTGCTCCCGCCGGCACCAGAGGTGGTTTAAACCATGTCGGCGGAAGAGGCCTGACAGCGGCGGGACTTCGGCCCATCGCGGACCGGAGAATTGCTGCGGGGGGGCCGCCAACCGGCGCGGGGGGGCCCGCCGACTTCCCGCCCCTGCCAATTCCCGGGTGGCGGAGAATTCCGGCCACGGCGGGGGCGGGATTTACACTGGCCCCGGGCGATTTTCTCCGACCCCCAGGGGGGTCGGAGAATTCCACCCCATGTTTCAGAAATTTGATTGAAATTTTTGAGTTGGTGACTAGTTATGTAGATGAGGGTATTTCAGTTGATATAGTCGACATGGACTTCCTTTTGACAAGGTTACACATGGGAGACTGATCAAGAAGGTAAAAGCCCAAGGGATCCAGGGCAATTTAACAAATTAGACAACATTGGCTCAGGAGCAGGAGGCAGAGAGTGATGGTCAAAGGTTGTCTTTTTTACTGGAAGCCATTGTCCAGTTGTGCTGGGTCCCTTACTATTTTAGTCATGTTGGGCAAAATTCAAATACATCTTTATGCAGTCCAGGCCTATAAAAATGGTTTTGTATTTTTGCTTGAGTTTTTCTTACTCCTAAATGACCATTACTCGCAAACCTCCTTTTCTATGACCCACTGGTAATACCACTTGATGAACTTCTGCCCATTTCTCATTTGCTTGAATATGTAACGGTCTCCATTTTCTCATTGATGCATTATTTGTAATGTAATAACACTTTGGTGTACACTCAGATTCTATTTCTGTATATGCTTTCTGATACTACTGCTTTATCTCTGAATATTTCTGCTGTAATTCAACCAACTTTCCTGAACTAAAGATATCCACTTCAACCACCATTTGCTCTTTCTTTTTATCAACCATCTGATTATACATGGTTTCTGACAACCGAACTTCAGCCTCCACATCGATACTTTTCAAGTTCTCTTCCTCCTGTCTCAACCTTGTGATCTTGTCACCACACAATCAGGAAACACCCCAGGATATGCTTCTTGCAACAGCTCTGTTGTTTGACTTTCCGCTGGCTTTTCAACCACAGTAGGCTGCATTCCCAACTGTGATCCAGCATTACCTCGGATAAATTGTACCCTTGAAAAAGGTATTTTTAAAAATTATTTCTATCACAACATCACCACTTTTCACCGGAATCTCTAACCTTACCTTACATAGCGGCACACTACTTCTCTCACCACTAATTCCACGTATGATCACCTTTTCTGGCAATCTCCTTCCAAACTATTTCTCCTTATCTCTCCCCATTAAAGGCTGACTTGCTTAAGACCTTAATCTCCTCACCTACTCCACCTTGTACTCACAAGTAAATCTTACTCTCACAAATAGATCCTTAAAACGTTCTGGGGCGCGATTCTCCCGAGTTACGAAAACTCGGGAAGCTGGCGTCAAAAACGGGCGCGTTTGACGCCAGCCTCCGCCCCCCCGACCGGGAACCGATTCAGCTCCCCGGTTGGGGCTAGCATCGCGCGGCCGTGAACTCCGGCATCGCGGGCTTAACGAATTTCGTTAAGCCCGCTAGCCAGAGTTAGCGACGGCTGACGCGCCAGATGACGTCAGCCGCACATGCGCGGATTGGACGACTCCAACCCGCGAATGGATCCAGCGGGGCGGTGGAGGGAGAAAGAATACCCGCTGCCCGCGATCGGTGCCCACCGATCGCAGGCCCATGGCACCCTTGGCACGGCCGTGGTACTGCCGTGCCAATCGGTGCCATGGTTCCCCAGATCGGGACTTTACGGCCGTTTTTACGAACGGTCAGACCAGGTGTGTTTTACGTTCATAAAAACGGCCATAAAGGCCTTGGAAATCGGCCCATCGGCCAGGGGTGAATAGCTGCTCACCGTAAAAAAACGGCGAGCAGCAATTCGTGTCGGGGGGCGGCCGTGGGGGGGGGGGGGGGGGGAGAATAGCGGGAGGGCGTCGGACCAGCGTGTCCGTAAAAATTTACACCGCCCGCTATTCTCCGAATTTTCGTGAGAGCGGAGAATTGCGCCCCTGGCACCTGCTTATCACCAACCGTTGAACAGGCTGTACACTCTGTTGAATGGCTTTCTTCACACTTTTGTAAACCCCACTGGCTTATCTTGTTTTAACAAGCTTGTCTACCCAGTACTTTTCTTTAGCCAACGACACTGCAACTTCATTTGTCCAAATTCATTGCAATTAAAACACTTCAGTTTTCTTATCTCTCTTCACTATCATAGATTTATTTTTTAATCCGAGGCACATTCTCCTTAACATCAACAACTAAACCTCCTTTGCCTTGACCATCTGTGAATTTTCATTTCCCCAGTTTCTATCTTTCACAGATTGAAATTGATGTTGAAAACCAGACTTTGCTTTACGAACCAATTAAAAATCATCTGCCATTTCTGTTGCCAGCCTAACAGCTTTAATTCTTTGGTCTTCCACACGACTTCTCACTGCTGAGGGAAGTGAATCTTTAAATTCCTCCAAAATAATCGTTTTCCTAAGAGCTTCATATGTTTGGTCTACCTTCAAAGCTTTTATCCACCTATCAAAATTATATTGTTTAATTATTTTGAATTCTATGTTTGTCTGATCTGGTTCTTTCCTTAGATTTCTAAACTTCTGCCTGTAGGCTTCTAGCACTAGTTCATATGCACTTCATATGGTTTTTCTCAGCTCATCATAATCCTGAGATACCTCCACTGACACTGATAGCTCCACCTACCAAATTTGTTTGAACCAACACTACCCACATGATCTTTGGCCAATTCAATTGTTCAGACACTTTCTTCTTTTAAAAAACATTTAGAGTACCCAATGTTTTCCAATTAAGGAGCAATTTAGCATGGCCAATCGCCTAACCTGCAGATCTTTGGGTTGTGGGGGCAAAACCCACGCAAACACGGGGAGAATGTGGAAAATCCACATGGACAGTGACCCAGAGCCAGGATCGAACCTGGGACCTTGGCGCTGTGAGGCAGCAGTGCAAACAACTGCACCACCATATTGCCCTTGTTGCTCTATTTATTCATTTCCGTGAACCACAAGCCTTTCCCTTATATCGATCAAATGACCACACAACCAGATAGTTAGTTCAAAAGATGGTTTATTTACATAAACAAGAGTTATCTCAACATGCAAACACAATATCTACTATGAGTTAAACTACACCTATCAGCTACAATAACCTATACTTAACTTCAGGGCAACCCGCACTGTGCAAATGGATAAAGGTCATTATCTGGATTTCACTTGGCTGGTTCAAAGAAAGTGGCTCTGTCTCTGCTGGGCTCATCCGTCAGGTAGCGATCATTGGTCTTGAACTTTGCTGTCTGTTCCTGCTGCAATTGGGTAGGCACAGGCCGGATCCAAGAGAGACAGAACACATGGCTGCACTCTCTTTTATCCACCTGGAATTTCGTGTTCTTTGGGACGGTCTTTAACCTTGGACCCAATAGTTCGACAGGGCTCTGATCACTCTCTTCGATTTTGGCCAATAAGAGGGCAGGTGCCTTAGTAGCTGGGCAGGTCCTTAGCAGTCATTGACCTTGGCAGTTTTGCTTTCTGAGTAAGGGGAGTGGCACCAATCAGTCTGTGGTTGTACCGGTTGCTTGATTGGAGTTCTAATGTCCTGGGAAAATGGGCCATTAAAATGTGAACGAGCGGAGGTTTCGATCAGGTCTGGTTACCTGTGTTTTAGATACACGTCGGCTCTGTATTTGTCTGAGTCCTGGGTTGGCCATAATGCCCATGGGCCTTTGCAGGTGGCCATCTTATATGGCTACACCATTTAGCCACTTTCTTAAATGAGATTTTATGAAAAAGCTTCCAGGTCTTTCCTATCAAATCTTGGCAGCGCCTGCATATATTTAAACAGATCCCTACTAAGCTTTTGTCCAGTGAGTATTTCACCTTCTGCTAGGCCTTCCTCAGCTTCTGTTTTTAACGCCAACATTTTAAGTTGATGTTCTCTTTGCAGTTTCTGTTTTTAACTTTCAAACTCTTTTTTTTTCCTTTTCTTCTACCATTGCCAATCTTTTGTTTTCTTTCATTTCAATTTATTCAGTTCTATTTCTTTCTATTTATCTTTTTCCTGCATTTCTAATTGTTTCATTTGTAATTGAATTCTAACTAATTCCAATGATTTGGGCTGTGTCTCTGGTAAATTTAAATGCTGAGATATTGCTTGCATTAAAACTATCTTCCTCGCCCCTTCAGGTAAGGTTAACTGCAGTTTTTCTGCTTAACCCAAATATTTTGTTTTTGTCACCCTTTGTAAACCTAGCCCGAATAATCTCTTCACACCCAGGAAAATCTTTGCACTTGAAAGAGCCATCTCCAGTAACTCCCTACTTAAACTTCAAAACCTGAAAGAAAGCAATCGTTCCACACACAATATATGTCTTTAACTTCAATAACCCCAAACCAAACAACGAATTACACTTTAAAATCCTGGAAAGAGCTTCCGATCTTTTCTCGATCCCAGACCAGGGGCGGGATTCTCCGACCCCACGCAGGTTCGGAGAATCGGCCGGCAGTGGCGTCAATCCCGCTCCCGCAGGGTTTTTAAATCTCTGACCGGCCAAAAACCGGCGTTGTGCAAATCCCGCCGGCAGCCTCTGAAAACAGCTGGCGCCGGCGGGATTTCATTTTTTATTTAGATTCCACAAATCTCCGGCCCGGATGGGCCGAAGTCCCGCCGACGTGGCCACGGGTCACGTCGGCGAAAATCACAGTTGCTTTAAAACGGCGTCAACCATTGATGATGGTTGACGCCGTTCAGTGTGGGGGGGGGGGGTGGGTTGCGGCATCGGGGGGGGGTGGGTTGCGGCATCGGGGGGGGGTTGCGGCATCGGGGTGGGTGGGTTGCGGCATGGGGGGGTGGGTTGCGGCATCGGGGTGGTGGGTTGCGGCATCGGGGGGGGTTGCGGCATCGGGGGGGGTTGCGGCATCGGGGGGGTGGGTTGCGGCATCGGGGGGTGGGTTGCGGCATCGGGGGGTGGGTTGCGGCATCGGGGGGTGGGTTGCAGCATCCGGGGGGTTGCGGCATGGGGGGGGTGGGTTGCGGCATCGGGGGGTGGGTTGCGGCATCGGGGGGTGGGTTGCGGCATCCGGGGGGTTGCGGCATGGGGGGGTTGGTTGCGGCATCGGGGGGTGGGTTGCGGCATCCGGGGGGTTGCGGCATGGGGGGGGTGGGTTGCGGCATCCGGGGGGTGGGTTGCGGCATCCGGGGGGTGTTGCGGCATCGGGGGGGGGGGCATCGGGGGGGGGGTTTGGGGGCAGCGGCGTGCAGAGAGGGGGGGCTACGGATGCCCTGGGCCAACGCACTGTCGCCCCCCCCTCTGTACGCCGCTGCCCCCTACCCCAACCACCCCCCCCTCACCACCCCTACCTCCCTCCAACGCCCCTACCCCCCTCCCCACCACCCCTAACCCCCTCCAACGCCGCCCCCCATCTCTCGCAACGCCGCAACCCCCCCTCATCGCCGCAACCCCCCCCCCTCTCAACGCCGGGGCCCCCCCTCAACGCCGGTACCCACACCCCATCCCCCTCCCTCTGAAGGCCGGTACCCACACACCCCCCCCTCTCTCCTCCTCCCCCCTTCCTTCCTCCTCCCCCCTCCTTCCTCCTCCCCCCTTCTTCCTCCTCCCTCCCTTCCTTCCTCCTCCCCCCCTTCCTCCTGCCCCCCTCCTTCCTCCTCCCCCTTCCTTCCTCCTCCCCCCTTCTTCCTCCTCCCCCCCTTCCTTCCTCCGTCCCCCCTCCTTCCTCCTCCCCCCCTTCCTTCCTCCGTTAGTGGGGGGGGTGCGGCGTTAGTGGGGGGTGGGGGGTGGGGGGGGTGCGGCGTTGGAGGGGGGTAGGGGTGGTGAAGGGGTAGGGGTGGTGAGGGGAGGGGGTTGGGGTAGGGGCAGCTGCGTGCAGAGGGGGGGCGACGGTGCGTTGGCCCCGGGCATCAGTCGCCCCCCTCCTCTGCACGCTGCTGCCCCTACCCCAACCCCCCCTTCACCACCCCTACCCCCTTCACCACCCCTACCCCCCTCCAACGCCGCACCCCCCCACCCCCCACTAACGCCGCACCCCCCCCCCCACTAACGGAGGAAGGAAGGGGGGGAGGAAGGAAGGGGGGGGGAGGAAGGAAGGGGGGGGAGGAAGGAAGGGGGGGAGGAAAGGGGGGGGAAGGAAGGGGGGGAGGAAGGAAGGGGGGGAGGAAGGAAGGGGGGGAGGAAGGAAGGGGGGGAAGAAGGAAGAGGGGGGAGGAAGGAAGGGGGGAGGAAGGAAGGGGGGAGGAAGGAGGGGGGAGGAAGGAAGGGGGGGAGGAAGGAAGGGGGGGGAGGAAGGAAGGGGGGGAGGAAGGAAGGGGGGGAGGAAGGAAGGGGGGGACGGAGGAAGGAAGGGGGGAGGAGGAAGGAAGGGGGGGAGGAGGAGAGAGGGGGGGTGTGGGTACCGGCCTTCAGAGGGAGGGGGACGGGGTGTGGGTACCGGCGTTGAGGGGGGGTACCGGCGTTGAGGGGGGGGACCCGGCGTTGAGGGGGGGGTTGCGGCGTTGCGAGAGATGGGGGGCGGTGTTGGAGGGAGGTAGGTGTGGTGGGGAGGGAGGTAGGGGTGGTGGGGAGGGGGGTAGGAGTCTCTCTCCTCCTCCTCCTCCAAAAAACGCTGGGTCTCACCACTTCCGCAGCTGGTGAAATTGACGCGTATCGCGTCAGTCAGCTGCTGGCCCCTCCGGGAACGGAGAATAGCGGCCTAAAAGAAGGCCCCGACGCCGGAGTCATGTACACCGATTTTTCTCGCCGGAAATCGGCGTTACGACGGTCTGCGGAGAATCCCGCCCCTGACCTCAAAAGTGACTAGGATACTGGACTGAAATCCTGATATTTTATTTCAATGTTGTAAGTCTTTGAGGAAAGGATACTTCACTCCAGGAGTGATTGTATGAAGAAATTTTATTGAAATAAAATAAATTTTAAAACCAAACTTTATTACAAATAGAGTATTAACATTTTTAATATCACACCTGAAAATAGCTTACAATTACCCCTTAAACAATACTACTCAACACAATGAATACTTGCTGTCTTGATTCCCACTTAAACAACAAAAAAAAGACCATCTCAGTTCTCAATCCACCCTAAATGCCAATGGCACGAAGTAATACTTGCCTGACAGAGTTATTCTTTGAGAAAGTGATCTCTTGACACTGCTTTATAGAACAGATATGATTCCGGTCCAAATCCCTGCATAAACTCCAGCTGGATCTCTTCAAAAGTTGTTTTCACCTGGCTTATTTCAACTCCCTTTTGTCCTCAGACAAGTTGGTGACTGCTTTAAATACAGTTAATCTCTTTTAACTAAATTACAGTGAGAGCAGAACTGTTTCACTGTGCCCACCTTCAGCGAAATCAGAACTGAAACTAAAAAAAGCCTTAGCTCCACACAGCATTGACATCATCTCACCAAGCTGAATACATCATCTCACCCAGCTGAAAACTCCTTAGGGAATCCCTTTATTCAAAACAAAATTGCATTAGCTATAGCTTCTATGCTGGTTAATTGCACCTCAGGCTCCTAACATCGTTGTTGTCTTTCAAACCAAGATCCTTTTAAAAGCATGACTGCACCTGTCAAACACACTCTAACCCAGGCTGTTGACCATTACTTTATCAAATACTTATGGTCCAATATGTCTAAAATCCTACATTCATCACTGTTTGTAGTGTACGTTAATTATCTGGACATGAATGTAGGAATTATGAGTTTACAGGTGACAAAATAATTGGCGGTGTGGTAAATAGGGAGGAGGACAATCTTAGATTGCAGGACAATATAGATGGGCTGGTTAGATGGGAAGAACAGTGGCAAATGGAATTTAACCCTGAGAAGTGCTAGCTAATGCATTTTGGGAATACTAACAAGGCAAGGGAATATTCATTGAATGGTAGGACCCTAGGAAGTACAGTGGATCAGAGGAGCCTTGGTGTGCATGTCCATAGATCCCTGAAGACAGCAGGACAGGTAGATAAGGTGGTTAAGAAGGCAAATGGCACTGCTGCCTCACAGCACCGAGGACCCGGGTTCAATCCCGGTCCCGGGTTACTGTCCAGGTGGAGTTTGCACATTCTCCCCATGTATGCATGGGTCTCAACCCCCACAACCCAAAGATGTGCAGGGTAGGTGCATTGCCATTTAATTTAAGAAGGCACATAGAATACTTGCCTTTATTAACCAGGGCAGCGAATATAAGAGCACGGAGGTTATGATGGAGCTGTATAAAACATTGGTTAGGCCACAGCTGGAGTACTGTATGCAGTTCTGGCTGCCATACTGTAGGAATGAAGTGATTGCACTAAGAAGGGTGCAGAGGAGATTCACGGGGATGTTGCCTGGGCTGGAATGTTTCAGCTATCAAGAGAGACTGGATAGGCTGGGGTTGGTTTCCTTAGAGCAGAGAAGGCTGAATGGGATCTGATTGAGGTGCATAAAATTATGAGGGCATAAATAAGGTGGATAGGAAGGACCTTTTCCCCTCAGTAGAGGGGTCTATAACCAGGGGCATAGATTTAAGGTAATAGGCTGGAGATTTATAGGAGATATGAGGAAAAAAAGTTTACCCTGAGGGTGGTGGGAATCTGGAACTCACTGTCTGAAAGTATAGTAGAGGCGGGAACTCTCACAACATTGAACAAGTATTTAGATGAGCACTTGAAATGCCATAGCATACAAGGCTATGGGTCAAGTGCCGGAAAATGGGATAAGAGCAAATAGGTGTTTGATGGCCATGCGGTCATGATGGGCTGAAAGGCCTATTTCCATGCTGTAAAACTCTATGACTGCATGACTTCAGTCTGTCACATAGAGCACAAATAGTCAAAGAACAATACAGCGCAGGAACAGGCCCTTCGGCCGTCCAAGCCAGTACCGGTCTTAATTCCAACCTTTGCCAAAACCCTCAGCACTTCCTTGTGCCGTATCCCTCTATACCCATCCTAGCCATGTGTATTTCAAGATGCCTATTGAACGCCGTTAATGTATCTCCTTCCACAACCTCCCCTGGCAATGCATTCCAAGCACTCACCACCCTGTGTAAAAAACCTGCCTCGCACATTTCATTTAAACTTTGCCCTATGCCCCTGGTGACTGACCCCTCCATCCTGGCAAAGAGTGCCTGCCCACTCACTCAATCCATGCCCCTCATAAGCTTGTAGATCTCTATCAGGTCACCCCTCAACTCCGTCTTTCTAATGAAAACAGACAGAGTCTATTCAGCCTCTCTACATAGCTATCACCCTCAAGACCAGGCAACATCCTGGTAAACCTCCTCTGCACCCTCTCCAAAACTTCCACATCCTTCTGGTTGTGTGGTGACCAGAATTGTGTGCAATATTCCAAATGCGGCCTTACCAAAGTTCTATACAACTGTAACACAACCAGGGCCGGTTCAAGGTACCGGCAACTCGGGCAGTCGCCCGGGGCGCCATGTGCTAGGGGGCGCCATCAAGGAGTGCGTGACCGGCGTCAGAGACCCGGCGCCGCGTAAAAGACTCGAGTCCCGCGCATGCGCAGTTGGGCCGGTGCCAACCAGCGCATGCGCGGTGGCCGCCCTCCCCCAGGCCGCCCCGCACAAACATAGTGGATGGATCCAGGCTCGCCAGTGGAAGAAAGGAGGCCTGCCGACAGAGAGACCGGCCCGCCGATCGGTGGGTCCCGATCATGTACAAGGTCACTCCGCCCCCCTTCCCCCCCTCCCCCCCCCCCCCCCCCCCCCCCCCCCCCGGTGAACGGAGCCCCCCCCCGAAGGGCGCAGAGGTTCAGCTTGCCCGGGGCGCCAGCAACCCTAGGGCCGGCGCTGAACACACTTGTCATTTTTTATACTCGATGCCCCATCCAATGAAGGCAAGCTTTCCGTATGCTTTCTTGACTATCTTGTCCACTTGAGTTGTCACCTTCAAAGATCTGTGGACCTGCATGCCCATATCGCTCTGACTTTCTAGATTCCTAAGGGTTTTACCATTTTCGGTATATTTCCCCTCTATGTTAGACCTACCAAAATGCATTACCTCACATTTGTCCAGATTAAACTCCATTTGCCATTTCTCTGCCCAAGTCTCCAACCTGCTGTATCTTCTGACAATCCTCAACACTATCTGCCACTCCACCAGCCTTGGTGTCATCCACAAACTTACTAATCAGACGGGCTACATTTTCCTCCAAATCTTTTATGTACACCACAAACAACAGAGGCCCAAGCACAGATCCCTGTGGAACACCACTAGTCACAATTCCATTCAGAAAAACATCCTTCTACTGCTACCCTTTGCCTTCTGTGACCGAACCAGTTCTGTATCCATCTTATCACCTCACCTCTGATCCAGTTTGACTTCATCTTTTGTCCCAATCTGCCATGAAGCACCTTGTCAAAGGCTTTATTTAAGTCCATGTTAACAACATCCACCGCCCTCCTCTCATCAATCATCTTTGTCACCTCCTCAAAAAACTCGATCAAGTTCGTGAGACATGACCACCCCTTCACAAAACCATGCGGTCTATCGCTTATGAGTCCATTTGTTTCCAAATGGGTACAGGTCCTGTCGCTGAGAATTCTCTCCGTTAATTTATCTACGACCGACACGAGGCTCACCGGCTATAGTTTCCAGGATTTTCCCTGCTACCTTTCTTAATGGTTAAAACAAGCACTTATCTGTGCTTATTGAGTCACCAGATAACAAATAATGAACAAAGCAAGAGCAACTCAATCCAATCAGCATGCACCAATCAAGAATGAGTGAGCAACATATAATTGGGCAAACGTATCATTTTACCAAACTGTGTATTCAAGCTGGCAAGTTGCAAAAAATGACCAGCCAAATTGCTGAAATTATTTTGTCCATTTGGTCTGAGTCTTCAGGATTGGATTCTTAATCAATTCTGGTTGGTTACTCATCACAAGTGTGATTTGTGCCTTGTTAGCTTTAAATCTGTATGGTGAAATGGTGGAGGGCACAGGAGGCCACAACAATGCTGAACACAATGGGTTACGACACACTACAGATCACACCTCGCCACCAGTCAGGTAGTGAGAGTGTGCCTTTCTGATGATAAAGGTCTTTTCATGGATCAGTCTTAATAGAAACTGAGTCTTGTAGTGCTCCTCTGCCACTGTTACCAGGATGTGGAGATGCCGGCGCTGGACTGGGGGGGGGGGGGGGGGCACAGTAAGAAGCCTCACAACACTATTGTTAAAACCCAACAGGTTTATTTGAAATCAGAAACTTTCGGAGCACTGCACCTTCATCAGGTGATGTGGAGGCAGGTTCACAAACACAGCATATATCGGCCAAGACGCAATTGCAAGATCATTACAGATTGGAATGTGAAGAATGGTTGAAATACAGGTAAACAACACTTTACAGGTATAAACAGCGTGTATGGAATGAGGGATAATCACAGGTAATCAAGGTGTGAATTGTTTCAGTAACTGCCCTGGCTTGAAACAATTCACACCTGGATTAGCTGTGATTATCCCTCACTCCACTCACGTAATTAATACGTGTCCTGACTGCACTCTGGCCGATATTACAGATATCATTGGTGGCTGCCGAAAGAAATCGTGTGCCATAAACATTGAATGCAGGCCTTACCTTCATAGCAACAGTGTGCGCACAGGTTCTCATGTAAGTGGGAAAATGGTTCATTGCTTCTTTATTGAAGAAAACTCTATATCTCGTTATTAAAGTCCTCACCAGTGGTGAGTTGTAAAGCAGGAGCAATGACAATATATGTTGGGTTCCATCCTCTTCAGTGCTGCTCCTCCTCTTCCTTGATAATAGCAAACAGAATATTCCTCTGCGGAATTCAATAGATGCTCCTGAGAAGAAGCTGTTTTGGTGGTTGGAAAGAATCAAGAACATTCTGACTGGGATTCTCCAAAATTCCGGCTAAGAATTGACGCCAGCGTAAACACTGTAATGTTTCACGCCGCTGTCAACAGGCCTCTTGGCCCAGCGATTCAGTGGCCCAAAGGGGGCGAGCACGGCGGTAACGCAGCTCCGGCGCTGATACGCGGCCCTGCACTGCAGGCGCGGGTCCGCACATGCACGCGGCAGCCTTTACTGCGCCGGCGCACGCACCTGCTGGCCATTTCCACGCCGGCGCCATGCGACACAGCCGGCCCGCGCGGAAAAAGGTGGGTCCCCCTCAGATCGCGCACGCCCGCCGATCGGTAGCCCCCGATCATGGGCCTGGCTGTCGTGGAGGCCCCCCCCCGGAGTCTGATCCCCCCCCCCCACCAGGATGGCCACCGCGGCTGCGGGTCCGAGCTCCCGCCGGGTGGTACCATATGTGAACCACGCTGGCGGAACTCAGCGGGAACTCGGCCGCACGCATGCAACTGGCGCCAATTCTCCGATCGCCGGAGAATTTCGGCCCGGCGTCGGAGCAGCATGGCGGGAATTTTCGGCATCACCGGCAAATCTCTGACCCAGCGCGGGCTTGGAGAATCCCGGCTTCCACACTCTTGGAAGCATTTTAAGCAGCAAAATGAGGAAAGGAAATGGTGCAAAAAGGCATAGACTGCTGCAGAAATTACTGTTGGAATTCCGCACCCTCACCGACCTTTTCTCAGAAGTGGCAGCAATGATTCTCACTGAGCGGCATTGTAGTTAGCACTGGTGCTTCACAGTGCCAGGGACCCAGGTTCGATTCTGGCCTTGGGTGACTGCCAGTGTCGAGTTTGCACGTTCTCCCTGCGTCTGCATGGGTTTGCTCCATGTGCTCCTGTGTCTTCCCACAGTCCAAAGATGTGCAGGGTTAGGTGGAGTGGTCATGCTAAAAAAATGCCCCTTACTGTCGAAAGATGTGCAGGTTGAGTTGGGTTACGGGTGGGGAATGGGCCAAGATAGGGTCCTCTTTTGGAGGGTGGGCCAGACTTGATGGGCCAAATGGCCCCCTTCTGCCCTGCAGGGATTCTTTGGATTCTATCACCACCAAAGGCACTGCAAGTGCAAAAGCAGGAAACACAGGGCTGCATTCCCACTGGCCTCATTAGAATATACATATGGTCGTATGACTAGGGGGATTACGGTACCTTCAGAGGTGAGCTGCCATTGGTGCAGAGGACTCGATGCCCATTGGCCCAGGTAAGTCATGTGCCTGTCAGCCGATTGGCTGAGAGGTAGGTAGCTCCGCCTACAGGGCGGGATATAAGAACCCGTGTTCCCCGGCAGTCGGCCTTTCTTCTGTACGTCTGCTGCCAGGCACACATCTTGTGTATTAAAGCCTTTTGTTTGGATCGCATCCTCGCCTTGTGTCCAATTGATGGTGCATGAATACATAAATTAACTCAATCAGAAATCTGCTTGCTCATTGGAGGCAGTGACAAAAAGATGGAAGTAATGGGTTGGAGGGGGCAGGGATTAATTTACATGAGTAACTGATGGAAACGGCTTTCACCCCATTTTGATGCCAAAAAATGACTTGCCCACACTGCACATTGAAACTGCACCAAGAAATGTGGAACTTCGGGACCAGTTCTACTTGATTTATGACTCAGAACTTTTGGTGTTCTGAAGTGTGTTTCAGTTCCCTTAACTATTTGGGTGGTACATTATTGTGGAGCCCTGAGGAAGGCTGCTTCATCTTTAAAGCATGTGATATTCTATTCTGTGTAGCATGCAATCTCCTGGGGGTTTGTGCTGGATTTTGATTAGAGCAAAAGCAATCCATCTACAGATAGCACAGATAATGAGGCAGACTTGCAGACTCAGTTTAATAAATCAAGCCTCTGTACAAGCCAGAAATGTTAGAGCTGAATTAATTAGAGATGTATTTAGTTAAATGATGGGAATTTTAGTTAATAATCATTCAACCTTTATAAAAGTAAAGGAAAGGTATACACACAACTTTCCAGAAGATTGATTAATTAACGTATCAGCAGATGTCTTTGACCTAATTAAATTTTGACTTTATACTTCTCACAGCATTAAAAATCCCCCTTCCTCCACACAGCATGGACCTGAACATGGGCCTCTGGTGATAGAGGAGCAGGTGCAATGGATCATAGAGCTCGTAGAACTGTGCGTGACACGGAAATGGTGGTTTTCCACACAATGTCTAGGCACAGGCAGTTTACACTAGTGCCCAGGGTGGTTGGAATCTCTTTATCCTCCAATCATGGGTTCTGTTGTTAGAGGAAAAAGAGTTGAGGAAGAGGTAATGCTGGAAATTCCAATGGTTCCCACTACTGCTCGCACCCAGCAATCTGGATGCTGGGAACTACTCCATTCATACAGACCAATCTAAGGCAGTAAATGGGGTTCAATCTGAGTTCTAGTTTGAACACCCCTGACACTGGCAGCAAAATATTGGCTCCCTGACGAAGAGAGCTGATGGGTGAAAGGTTTCAGTGGCAACCTGTGCTGGGGCAGCGCCCGGGCATGTCACTCGAGCCCCCCGGGGGTTATGCTTACCTCTGGGCCGCCGGCGGGATCCTCTCATCTGCCTCATGCCTGGCTAGACTTGGTGTAAATGACGGCGGGTCAAGATTCCGTGGGGGTGAAAGATCTGAAGACAATGCTCACCAATGACATGTTAATGAAGTTTGCATTACCCCATGGGTGGTGGGGTGTGAAGGGGTTGGGAGGAAGGCGGTAAGATTCCAAAAGCCTATCACATGGGAGAGAATCATATTTTTTGCATCTCTTCAGATTTTGAGCCCGTGCCAACTTTCTGACTGACGGACAGAGAGGGCTCAAAATCACACCTAAGATGGAGGATAAGTCAGCCATTCAGCCCATTGGGTCTGCTCCGCCATTCACTGAGATCATGACTCATCTGATATAAACCTCAAGTCTACTTTCCTGCCTTATCCCCATAACCTTTGATTCCCCCACAATCTGTTTATCTCAGCTTTGAATATGTTTAACGACCCAGCCTCTACAGCTGTCCACGGTAAAGAATTCCACAGATTCACTATCCTCTAAGAGAAGAAATTCCACCACATCTCTGTCTTAAATGGGAAACACCTTACTCTGAGATTGTGCCCTCTGGTCCTAGGTTCTTCCACAAGGGGAATCAACCTCCCAGCATCTTCCCTGTCAAACCCTCTGAGAAGTCTATTTGTCTCAACAAGGTCACCAATCATTCTTCTAAACTCAAATGAGTACAGGTCCAACTATTCAATCTCTCCTCATAAGAAAAACTCTCCATACCTGGGACCAACATAGTGAACCATCTTTGGACTGCCTCCAATGCCAGTATATCTTTCCTGAGATAAGGTGATCAAAACTGTTCACAGTATTCCAGGTGTAGTCTAACTAGTGCCTTCCATAGTTTTGGAAAGACTTCCCTACTTTAATACTCCATTCCCTTTGAAATAAAGGCCAACATTCCATCTGCCTCCTCGCTCACCTGCTGAACTTGCATGCTAGCTTTTTGTAATTTATGCACAAGGATCTCCAAATCTCTCCACGTTGTCGTTTTCTGCAGTTTTTCTTCATTTAATTAATATTTAGCTCTTTTATTCTTCCTACCACACTACATAATTTCATATTTTCTGACATTATATTCCACCTGCAAAGTTTTTGCCCACTCACTTAACCTGTCTATATCCCTCTGTATACTCTGTGTCATCCTCACCATTTGTCTTCTCCCTATTTTTTGTCATCTGCAAACTTGGCAATAATATATTCACTTCCCTCGTCCAAGACATTAATATATATTATAAATAATTTTGGCCCAACACTGATCCCTGTGGCATTCCACCAATCACACGTTGCCTTCCTGAAAGTGACCCTCTTATCCCAACTCCCTGTCTTCCATTAGTTATCCAATCCTCTATCCATGTTAATAAACTACCCCAACATCATGGGCTCATACCTTCTTAAATAGCATTTTGTGCAATACCTTATCAAATGCTTTTTAGAAATCGAAATATATTACCCCAACTGGTACCCCTTTATCTATCCTGCTCATTATCACCTCAAATAATTCTACTAAATGTGTCAGGCATTATTTCCCTTCAGGAAGGCATTGTGGCTCTGCTTGATTATATTATGTATTTCTAATTGGCCCACTATTATATCCTTTATAATGAACTCTAACATTTTCCCAATGATGTTAACTTAACTGGCCTATAATTACTTGTTTTTTGTCTCCCTCCCTTTTTGCATAAGGATGCTATATTGCCACTTCTTAATCCTTTGGAATTTCCCCAGATTTCAAGGATTCTTGGAAGATTACTACCAGTGCATCCACTTGATTTGATGACTTTTGTCATAATGTTTTTTTGGGATATAAATGTGATATTCCTTTAAGGAATATCTGCATGTCATCACTAGAAGGGTTGTGTGTCACGTGATCCAGTCTTTGTTTCACTTTTTCTTTGAGCAGACACAGCTTTGATGCCTTCTACCTTTATGCCTATTCCTAATAATTTAACCGACAATGTGTTTGTAAATCCCTAATTAGAGATTGTTGCCTTGTGTCTTGTACCACAACAAAGACCAGGATATAATGTCAGATCAATAACATGACAATTACTGTAGGGACTTTAGCCTTTCTCAATGTAAGTGTTTGAGCTGAGAATGCAACAACAGAGGTGGAAGGTGTGTGACGTTACGGTCATCCTTATGAACCAAAGTAATAGTTAATTACTATCAACTGCTGTTCATCATAGAATCCCTACAATGCAAAAGGAGACCATTCGGTTCATCGAGTCTGCACCAACACTGCAAAAGACCACCCTATCTAGGAGAATCACTCGCCCTGTTCCTGCAACCCCAACCTAAGGGCTAATTTAACATGGCCAATCCACATAACTAGAACATCTTTGGATTGGGGAGGAAATCAGAGCACCCAGAAAACATGGAGAGAATGTGTAAACTCGAGGTTGGAATAGAACCCGAGTCCCTAGCATTGTGAGGCAGCAGTGTTAACCATTGTTCTATCATGCTGCCCCTAAACAACTGCATGTATTAAGTTTTAATTAAATAAAAATCATTTCTGTTACCAATAGGGATCAGCTCTGAATTATTGGATATTTCACAAATATTATTTAGGTTCTTTCAAAACACCAGAGTTGTTGCTCATACAATCTAAGACAGAGAACTGCAATATGTAGATATTTTCAACCATTCAAAATCTTTTAAATCCTACGTCGCACCATCCCACAAAGAAAATAAAACTTCATTTTCCAAAAGCTTCCCATTTGTAATTTTTTCTTCCAAGAAATTCCTTTCTCAACAAATATGATGTTATTGATTATGTTAAATATGTTTTAATGTTGCCATGCAGCATATTCTTTGTTGCTGGTAAGTGAGTGGCAATATATATCTAAAAATATATATAATGGGGGGGAGCGGTTTCCGACTGTTCTCGCCAGCAGGACATACCGGTTCAGCTGACGGGAAAACCCTACGACGGGGAGTTGGGTGGAATCAATGGGAAATCCCATTGACAGCAATGGGACTAGAAGTTCCCGCCACCAAGAAACACAAATGGGGAGCATGGAAAATCCCTCCACTATCTCTTTCAACTGGCTACTATAAATACTTCTGATCACATGTCTGCCAGAAATTAGCAGCAAATAATCACAAAGTACTTGTTCGAACTTTTCATAGATAAATTACCATGTTGCCTTTGATACGATCCCTGTAGAGACTAATAACTTGAAAATAAAGATTTGAATTACCAATGACTTACTTAAAGTAATTGCGTGCTAGATTTCAAGTTTTAAAACTTTTACTGCAACAACCTAACTAAAATAGGCAACTAATACACTAATTTACAGAAAAAATTCCTTATTAGTTTTTTATATATTTGAAAATCTCATGCAGCATTTGGACAATACAGCATACTCGCTGCAGAATTGCAGTGCAGTGTTACGCCCAGCTTCCAAAGGGCTCACTTCTCCTGTTTTTCTGAGTCATAGCATCTAGTGACTGTCAAATCTCTATTCCCTCAGTCTTCAGATAAGTCCCAAAGTGACCTCCAGAAGCATGGCTTCACACCGGCCACACAATTGTCCTTAGCTTTTGACAGATTTATCTGTTCAAACAGCGAATGTCTCACACCACATCCTATCTAGTAGCTAACAGGAAATCAGCCCTTTCCTCTCTGCAGTCGATGTTGTCACTGCTTCTCTCACTGTGACTCTCTTGTTGGAGCATTTTTTTTTAGTGAGATTGTTTAAATGTCGCTAAGTCTAATCATGGCAAAGTCAATTATTCTGTCCTTTGTTTTCACATGTTAAACTTGGCATACAGTTTTCAATAGCACTTGATCTGGGCCCCTGACCCAATATCACCAGGGCACATAGGTTTATTGCCAGGTAGAATGAGCAGGGGATCAGCAGGGGATCGCGTACTCATTTCTATTTGTGTCATTTTACCTTGAATTACAAGAGAGAGTTTAAAACATAACCCTCTTATAAAACCTTGTATTTATTACATCTTTCTGTACTTAATCAAGTAATATTCCAAAAGAGAATTTATTCCTAATGTAACAGTGAATATTTATGGTAAAATTATATTTAAATGACATGCTTCACTGTAATTAGTCAGATTTTGCTGCAGAAAGTACAGAGATGTGAACAGTATTATATCTAATGTTATATTTCTTTGTTACTGCAAAGAGAAAAGGTGCCCACCCTTGATTCTTTCAGAACACCAGAGGTGTTGCTCATACAATCTAAGACAGAGAACTGCAAAGCCCATGCAAACACTGCTGTCACGACACATCACGTGACACTTATCAACAGAGATGTATTCCCTGATGCATAACAACTCTCCCCTTTGCTTCATTAGTGCAACAACATGGATTAACATTTATACAACAGATCCATTTATGCATTATTTCAATCTATATATCCATATATACAATCCAATGAAACAATCTCTGTGGTAGACGTCTATTCCCTTTTGTTAAATTTGGCGTTCTGAAACTTGGATACTCGAGACCTTGGCAGTGTCCTCATTCCCATCAGTAGGTGGCAGTTCCTGGATAGTTACTCCAGTATCAGTGGTGATAAGTATTGAAAAGACTTCAGAAACAGAATCTGAACTTGTCACTCTGTCTGGTCTGTTCCTAAGTGTTGCTCTAGATTTTCCAAGGGAAGAACCTCTTGCGAGGTTTCTGTGAATTTACTTTATGAAGCAAATAGCTGATCGCCATGATGTCACCAAACTCTTTCATCACCCTTCTGTATGGCGTATGATATTGGACCTGTCTTTGCTAGGATCATAGCTGGTACCCATTTCTCATTGCTGACATAGTTCCTAGATAACATGTTCTCTCCCTGGTTGAATACTCACTTTTTATAGTCTTGCTCCCACATAGCAATTTATGCTTGTCTTTTGACAATCCCTGAAGTGCCAGGTGGAGTCAACAAATCAAACTGTGCTTGTGGTTTCCTTTTGATCAACAGAATTTCCGGTGAACTCTGTATGGTAGCTGTACAGTGCTCCTGTACGACATAAAAAATTTGTTCACTCTTCCTACCAATATCCACTGGTCCTTCAAAGTTTTGATAGAATGTTAAACGATTATACAAAACGTTCGGCCAATCCATGATATGGATGATATGGAGCTGGCTCGATATGGTGTAGATTGTTTCCTTCATGTAATCATCAAACTTCTTTTCCTTTGAGCATCTGACAACGTTACATTTTTGACCAAGTCCATCACCTTCCCCATCACTGAATTAGTTCTTGTATATCTATGAACTTGAGAGGAAGTCATAGGTACAGGGTGTTGACAAAATGTTCTTCAGGTCAATGCTTGACCTGTAACGGCAATCACAACAACGAACCAGCATTTGCATGATGTTCTGTCCTGCAATATTGGATATCATAAGTGTGTGCCGACATTATTAATGACCATCTTTATAATCTACTAGCTACCAAAGAAGATATGCCTTTATATGGCTCAAAGATTGTGGCCAAGGGTCAAGGATCCATCAAAAAGCGCAACGATGTCCACATACGTAATGGTGGAACTTTTTTACCAAGCCTCTTTTTCGAGCTGAGTGTAATTAATTTCTGCGCTCGCAAAAGTTTGTGAAGCAAATGCTTTCAGTCGTTTTGTAGGGTGAGGCATTGCAAGCAAGTTGCAACTTCAGCTTGTGATTATAATGAAATAACAGCTCTGACTTATTTATACCTCATTGTATGCATATTTGTATTCTTCTGACCAATGCCATGCCTGTTTGAAACATAGCAAAGTGTGTAAATGTTTTAATTGTGCTGCTAAATTCAGCACAAATTCATCACAATAATTGATCCATCTGAAAAATGATCAGATTGCTTCTAAGATTGCTGACATTTTCTTTCGCTTATTGTGCAAGCCAATTTGTTTGATGATATGACCCAGGTAATTTATGGAAATCGTACTTTTCCTTTTTAACTCTCAGATTGTGGCTCTGTAAATGCTTCAGGGTAGCTTCCAAATTCTCCAAGTGTTCATGTTCACTTGAACCTGTGATGAGTATGTCACCTAAATAACATTGTACTCCCTTCAACCCACTTGGAATTTGATCCATAGATCTTTAAAAAATGAACTGGTGCAGATTTTAATAAAGGTGAAAAGAAGTCAGACAAGTAACATTAAGAATATATTTATTTATAACATGTATTATGTACAAAGGGGCCCTGTCAGACTTTACCACGTCCTCTTTCTCTGTCAGTCGGTTCTTGTCTGGCTGGCCTTATATAGACATGCCAATAATCCCGTAGTTAGTGTAGGAGCTCATAATCCTTGAGCTGCATAGGGAAAACAACCAATGCAGCCCCGTGGGATCTGTGCAGGTTGTGCCACAGATGTTATTCCAAAAGGAAGTCCTCTGTAATGAAACAGACCTCCGTGTGTCAGGATGATGAGTAGTCGCAGTAATTTGGCAGCCACACTCATCTGCAGTTATACCTATGAAAGGTCAATATTACCGAATCTCTGTCCTCCAGAAAGTCCAGCAATCAAGTCTTCAATCGGTGGCAGTGGATAAAGATCTGCACACAATGCTGAGTTAACAATAACTTCAAAATCTCCATAAATTCTCACTGAGCCATCATGTTTCAAAACAGGACTATTGATGTTGCCCAATCATTTGAAACAATGGGTGCAATGGCTCCTGTTTGAACCAATCTTTCTAGGTTTTCTTCAACTTTAGGCTTGATGGCATAAGGTATGGTTCTAGCTTTGAGACTTTAGCGTGTGCTGTGTGGCTTGATTTTTAGATGTACTTCAACTCCAATCATAGAGCCTAGAAAATCTTCAAACACCTTTTCGTACTTCATCTGAAGTTGTTGCAAGATGTCGTTGAATCCACGAGTTGATTTATTGCTTCTTAGTTAATCCTCATTGTGCCAACTATGTCCTGCCAAAGAGAGCAGGGAAATTTCCATGGAAAACAAGAAGAGAGCAACTTCATCCTCTGTCTATTTGCTTCTACTTTCACCATAATGCAACCATTTAATAATACAGCCTCTTCAGCGTACATCCTTAAGATCATATTTGACAGTTTTAAAGGTAGGTGTTTCAGTTTTTGACGATAAATTGTCCCAGGTATTAACAATACTGCTGCGCCCGGATCCACTTCCATTTTATTTTCATGACCTTTGAGTTTTGGATGTGCCTAAAAACATTGTGGATCACCCTGCATTGACAAGTGGCCTAGCTTCAGCTCCTGCAGTAGCTCAATTATGTTGTCTTTTGAGTGATCTTGAGCTTCATCGACTAATTGATAGCCATATCTAGTCTGTTTAGATGTGTTTTTCTCCTTGCACATTTTCGGGGTAGGGGAAGTTTTCCAAGCTCAACATGCCTTGGCAATATGACCCTTCTTGCCACAGTTCTTGCATGGATTTGTTTTACTCCACCATTCCCCCGCCAAGTGTCCAACCTCTGTACATCGGTGACACGGTTGCACCCTTGCAGCCTTGTTCCTTGTGGTATCCATTTTGTGGATTTTTCACTCCAGACCCTATCCGTGAAGCTCTATAGATCTGGCAATGTCTACAGCAGCTAGTAGAGTTAAGTCATTCACTGTAAGCACCTTCCTCTGAATAGCTTCACTGCACAGTCCACAAACCATCCTATTGTGAAGAGTATCATCAAGTGTTGCACCAAATTCACAATATTTTGCTAACTTTCTGAAAGTCGCAACAAATTGTAAAATGCTTTCACGTCCTTCCTGACTATGGCAGTGGAACCAAAATTTTTCTGCAATCAAAAACCGTCTCAGAGAGAAATGCCCCTCTAAAATTTTCATTAATTCGATGTTGGACTTATCTCCTGGTTTTTCTGCGTGAACTAAACTTTTTAGCAGCATAAAAACTTTACACTACGGAGCTGAGAAATGTTGTGATATTTAGGTCCTCCAGTGCCTGATTTGCTATGAGATATAAGTGGAAACTTTCCTTCTATGAGTTCCAAGTTTCACGGTCTTTATCAATTGCATCCATGGTGCCTGTTTTTCCCGCCATAAAAAAATTCCTCTCAAACAATATGCCTGCAGCAATTTGATTACAGTGGAACCATCACTTCATTAACTTTCCTGGGGGGGGTTAGCCCTTAATTCTGTTCCAGTTTGACATGGATGTGTGGTTGCCTTTTCTTTCATTCTTATTTTGATGCTATTTCACCATTTAAAAATCACTGCAAGAATTGCAGAGTTTACTTATTAACCCGTCAATATCCACTTTGAGTCTACAATGTAGCCAAGAAACTATTTCTTCAAATCCTTGCCAAATGTTTGATCCTTGAATTTCTGAAATACATCAGTGAGGTTTTCTGTTCCGTCCTCCTGAAAAGAACCAGTCACAACTTGGCTTCTTGTGTATCTTCAAAACCTTTTCAAAAACTCATACATCGAGAAAGGCTTTATTGATTGCCTTATTTCTGGCATTAACGTTTGGATGACATCTTTGCTGTCACTGATATCTGTGCAGTGTTACAGATGAGCAAAGCAATGTGGAAGATGTTTCAAAACCAGCATGATTTGCAAAGATACTGAACGGTACCAAAACGTTAGAATTTCTGGCAACTATCTAAAAAACAGAAGACTTAATTCAGTGCACGAGAATCATTCATATAGTGACCAGCAGATGCTGTCCGTATCTTATATTCTGCTCAAATTATTCTACATTTAAAAACCAAGTAAACAAGACAGTTGTGGTTTAAAACCCTTTGCTGACATATTCTATGCCACAACTGTCCTTGATCTATTTAACCCTAGTCTTTTAAATACTTGTGCTGTGAACTGCACAAAAGCACTGTTTTTCCGCTTAATTACCATCTGCTCGCTGTGGAAACACAGATGCTTTATTTGACAAAACAACTCTTCCTCATTAACATATTTGTGGTCTGTTACTTACTTGGAGACATAATGGAGGAAGGAGTTTCTTTTGCATAGCACTTGCTTCATCAGACTGTGCCAGAGGTGCCTCATTAGCACTGGTGGCATTTGTATTGCTACCCAAAGATCATGAGGTGAATACAACTGTATTTGTACTTTCAAAACCTGAATAACCACTTTACTGACCTTATCCTTACTTACATCAATATGTTCACAGCAGTAGACAGCAACATGTAGAGAGGATGCTCTTCAAAAACAAATAGTTCAAGAGAAAAAAGCCAATTAGCAAAACACAAGTGACTTTTTTGAAAACGTGTGTCTTAGTATTTTTCTTTGCTAATGCCACAGTGTTTGCCTTCAAATATACAACTTTCATGTGCATTATTTTGTTTGGAGGAGGTCTTGTGGGTGTGGGTTTCCCTCTGCCTCTGAGCTCAAGGTTCAATTCTCAATCAAAGGGTTTTATAGCCAAGCAATGTGTGTTCATAACATGCCAAACAGTATCAAATCGTAGATACTTCCAACTTATGCCAATGGCTGGGTGTAAGTGCGGGAGCGATTCCTGTGATGGAGAGAAATTGGCACCTGTACCATTACTATCTATCCAGGCTGTAGCATGCACGTAAAAGAGTATGTTGCCACACATCTCAAACTCCTTGTGGGGCCAGTTGGTTGGACAGCTGGCGTGCACTAGATTTGATGCCAACAGTACAGGGTTTATGATTCCTTGTTGGAGTTGGGGTGGATTTGGTACATGCCTCCTTGCCCTACCTGTGGTGAAGATTTGAGTCAGACCTGACTGAAGAAGTATGTTTCTTAATATTTTGGAGTAAACTTGTTGGGTTGCATTCTCTGGTACTCAGTTGTGTGTTTCTCTGCAGCGCTGAGGCAGAACTCTTTACTCTCATCACGTCCCATTGAAGGCACCCCATGTCACTGGGAAATCTAAAGGCGGGATGTGCTGTCGGTAGGAACAGAGAATCCTAACAATCAGATAATTCTGGCCATTGTGAGAGAAGTTGTTGTGATTTCACACCAATATACAAAAATGACAGACAATAATGTTTCACTCTACAAACAGCACGGTAGCATGGTGGTTAGCATAAATGCTTCACAGCTCCAGGGTCCCAGGTTCGGTTCCCGGCTGTGTCACTGTCTGTGCAGAGTCTGCACGTCCTCCCCGTGTGTGCGTGGGTTTCCTCCGGGTGCTCCGGTTTCCTCCCACAGTCCAAAGATGTGCGGGTTAGGTGGATTGGCCATGCTAAATTGCCCGTAGTGTCCTTAAAAGTAAGGTTAAGGGGGGGGGGGGGGGGTTGTTGGATTACGGGTGTAGGGTGGATTCGTGGGGTTGAGTAGGGTGATCATTGCTCGGCACAACATCGAGGGCCGAAGGGCCTGTTCTGTGCTGTACTGTTCTATGTTCTATGTTCTAAACAGGGAGGTGCCAGTGTGTAGCTGTACTGTAGCAACTTGGCGAGGGTCACAGCAAGTTCTGGATCATATGTCTTCAATACTATTGCTGGAATATTGTCAGGGCCCATAGCCTTTGCAGTATCTATTGTCTTCAGCCATTTTTTGATATCACATGGGGTAAATCGAATCGGCTGAAGACTGGCATGTGTGATGCTGCAGACCTCTGGACTAGACTGAGATGGATCATTCACTCAGCACTTCTGGCTGAAGATTATTGCAAATGCTTCAGCCTTGTCTTTTGCACAGAAATACTGGGCTCCTCCATCATTGAGGCCGAAGATATTTGTGGAGCCTCCTCCTCCAGTGAGTTTTTTATTTGTCCACCACCATTCACCATAAACACTCACTGCCTACCTTCAGCCATGTAATCACCTAGGAAGACAAAACATACCCAGGTCGGGAGGCCTGGAGGAAAGTATTTTCTGATCAATCAAAATGACTCTTGGAAATTCAACTTGTCCTAATTTATATTAGAACATTCTCACCTCATGTAGAAGGTGAATCCATCCCCAGTCAAAAACAAGTCCAGCTTATTTTCGAAGATTTATGACAAATCAGCATCATAGTGGCAAAATGTTCTCCAGGTCCATTATTCCCCAGGAAAGGAAGGTTTGCCGAAGATGTAATCTAGTTGTGCCCTGAGATAGCATCATAGAAGAAGGACAAGGGCAGCGCGGTGGTGCAGTAGTTAGCACATGCAATGCATTGAGCCGACTACCCCTGCTGACTAGCCCCACCTCCTCCCAGGACGGATGAAGTTGGCACCACACTTAACTTTATGGACTTATTGCCGGTCACTGCATTTTAGATCCATGAGTTGACCGAAATGGACCCAGTTCTTTCAACAGTTCAGCATCTTGTGTTTTATGGTGGACAGCCGAGACAGCTCCCATGGTTAAATTACAAACTTACTCATCCAAGATGTCTGAATTTAGTCTAGTGGATGGTGTCCTCTTTTGGGGTCCGCATGTCATCATCCCAGAAAAGGGCCACAGTTTGATCTTGCAAGATCTCCACAATGGATATTCGGGGTGTCAAGAATGAAAATGTTAACACGCAGCTACGTTTCATGGCCGGGCCTAGATGCAGACATTGAACGATTGACCCAACAATGTATCATCTGTCAGGAGCACCAGAAGTTTCAGCTGGCCATGCCTCTCGACCCTTGGGAGTGGCCATGGACACGGTTGCAGGCCGATTATTCCGGGCCGTTTCAACCCATCAAACGTAGCTGCGTGTTAACATTTTCATTCTTGACACCCCGAATATCCATTGTGGAGATCTTGCAAGATCAAACTGTGGCCCTTTCAAGGGTTGATGTTCCTCCTCCTAATTGATGCTCATCCCTACAATATGGGGAAACCACCTCCAGGGTAGCGCTTGAGAAGCTGCGTTTTTTTGCGTCTTTTTGTACCCATGGCATACCTGAGGTATTGAGCAAGGACAATGGCACAACTTTTGAGTGAAGAGTTCGCTGGGTTTCTGAAGGCCAATGGGGTACGACACATTTGAAATACCCCATACCACCCAGACTTCAGACTCGCCTGAGCATGGTCTTCCCTGACATCTATAGGGAGGTACATCAGAACCAGGACCTTCAAGGGTGTTGCCCCGATCGATCACTCCGGCACCCAGGTAAAGCAGTGTATATCCAAAATTTTGCAGTTGGCGTCCAGTGGATCTCCGGGATGGAAATCCACCAGACAGGGCCAGTTTCCTACCAAGTACAAATTCGGGGTTGAGTAATGTGAAAGCACTTGCATCACATTAGGTCCCGGCGACCAATTCTTTGTAAAATTCCGAGTGAATGGAATGTTCTTGTCCAGCCGAATCTGACGCTTGAACGGGCCAGATCTGAACCCCAAGGAGGTCAAGACGCCGACATGGGAGAGATCATTGACACATATTCAGAGATGGAGACCCAACCGGTGCTCGTCTCACAGTGCAGCAACCTACTGCTGAGATTCCAATTCGACATTCCAGTTGAAAGCAACATTCACCTTCCCGGTACATACTGCCTGATCCTGCGAGTGCACAATGCACAGCTGGAGACCAAGCAAGTCCTATGCCCTACAACACCACAGGCGTCAGAGGATTTTTCGCATTTTGGGAGGGAGGGGTGTCAGAAGCCACACGGGACTTGGGAAGTGACAATAGTTAAACTCCCCGTGAGCCTCGCCAAATGCGAGCTCTCCTGTTAGTGAGGGCGGGGACTTCCGTACAAAGTCGGACATTTTTGATATCGACACAAAAAGGGAGAGAACCGGCTGGGATCCTTTGTGCTGTGTAAATAATAGTTATTGTAATAAAATGTTATATCTCTCAACAACTCGTGTGAACTCTTTCGAGGTTTACAAAAATGCTATTTCTGAAAATTTTGGTGTAGAGCTCAGTTAATAAGTACTTGATCAATCTTGCTCAAAACAACTTCTTGTCATTTGGGTACTTTAAATAAATGTCAGTAATTATGATCAAAACATTTTTTCATTTCAATCCTTGCCAATGAGGATCCTGTATTTATTTAAAATATAAATTTAGAGTGCCCAATTATTTTTTCCCCAATTAAGGGGCAATTTAGCATGGCTAATCCATCTAACATGCACATCTTTTGGGTTGTGGGGTTGAAACCCACGCAGACACGGGGAGAATGTGCAAACTCCACACGGGCAGTGACCCAGGACTGGGATTCGAACCCAGGCCCTCAGTACCTTAGTCCCAGTGCTAACCACTGTGCCACCTTGCCCCCTCGAGAATCCTGCATTTATACTCTCATTTGCTTCAATATGAATTATGTTCCACTCATTAACATTAAAATGATTTGCCATTCTGTGGGCCAGCCATTTAATTAGTCCAGATTCCTTTGAATATTATCATCAGTTGCTTATTTTAAAGTCATCCATGAATGTTAGAATATCGTTGGAAGTCCGTATATTTATTTCCTTTATGAATTACATGAATAACTGGAGGCCCAGGGAAGACCATTGAATCAATGCCCCAGACAAAGCTTTTTATATAATCACACATGCTGAGATTTCGTGATGCATTTTGAAAAACTGTGCTTGATTTTTTTTTATTGAATAAAGTATTTCTTTGTGAACCACAATTCATGTTTGAGAAATTGTGTGACAGGAGTTGCAGACTTCAAGATTATGTTATTATGGAATATTATCCATAAAGCACTGTGTGAAAGAAAATCAATGGTGTTAGTATGACTTAACCACATAGCGAGTTTATTCCCCCCCCCCCAAAGTGGCTAGAGATGTGTCACTTATGATATAATTGGAAGCCATTAGTGGCCCAGTTCTGCTTAATTTCTGGCCCCAGTAGCTTCAAAAGCCTTAATTCATGGTCTGTCCAGCTATGAGGTATTAGTTGTCTCTTTATTTTTCTTTTAAAGAAAGCCATGACAGGGTAGCCAAAATCTTTCACCTTCCAGTGAGTAAATCAAAATAGCCAGAACTATATAGTAAAATAATTGTCCCTATCTTAGCTTCTCTCTTCACACTATCTTCGCTGTATTTGTGAGTCCTTACAGAAGCATCATTGAACTGAATGTCAACTGAAGGAATCACAGCTTGGATCTGAGTCTTATTCCTCTGTCGTGCAGCATGTGGTACAGCTTTGACAATAACTCTTCATAAATAAATTTGATAGGATTGTACACACTTAATAAGAAATTATATTTGGGCTCAACGGTGGCGCAGTGGGTTAGCCCTGATACCTCACGGCGCCGAGGTCGCAGGATCAATCCCGTCTCTGGGTCACTGTCCGCGTGGAGTTTGCACATTCTACTCATGTTTGCGTGAGTTTCGCCCCCACAACCCAAAGATGTGCAGGCTAGGTGGATTGGCCGCACTAAATTGCCCTTTAATTGGAAAAAATGAATTGGGTACTTTAAATGTATTGGAAAAAAAAGAAACGATATTGAATAACAATTACATGGATTGCAGCTGAGTAAATTTTTAAAAATTCTTTTAAATAAAGGGGGACTCGGGACATGACACGATCGATAAATCTCGCAAGAGGCCTCCTGGCTTGCTGTGCCATGCGAGATCTAACGGGATCTCGCGGGATGTTGGCAATCTGGATACCGCCCACAATGGTGGGGTCTAAATTTGCATATTTAAGTATGGAGTTAGGGACATTTGAATATGCACTCACTGGATCTAACTAGTGTCGAGAGTGAATCTCCTCGCTGAGGAGACCCTAAGCGAGCGCCGTTTACCACTGGTTTCCACAAACGGGGACCAGGCGCAATGGTACTTGGAGAGGGGGCTGGTTTAGCACACTGGGCTAAATTGCTGGCTTTTAAAGCAGACCAAGGCCGGCCAGCAGCACGGTTCAATTCCCGTATCAACCTCCCCGGACAGGCGCCGGAATGTGGCGACTAGGGGCTTTTCACAGTAACTTCATTGAAGCCTACTCGTGACAATAAGCGATTTTCATTTCATTCATTTTCAGGTGATCGATGACCCATGGGTTGTTGGCCTCTGGGCAGGGTGGCACCTTGGTGCTGCTGATGCCAGCTGGGCACCTTGGAATGAACTACAGTCTCTGTCACAGGTGCGGTGGACTGTGGTTGAGGAGTGCATGAGTGGAGTTTCCGGATAGCCATGCGCTCCATTCACTGTCAACACTTGTCTTCAGCAGGTAAGTGCGCAAATTTCTCTTTCAAAATTGGCGGCCCGTGGCGTTCCGCCTCCAGCTGGTAGTTAGGGGAACAAAATCATAATTCATTTAATTAGAAAAGTTTTCTGGATCAATGTACTTTGACTTGAATTCTCTGGCCGTTGCGATTCACTTTCCCCGCAGCATACACAGCATGTGGTTTTTCCGGTGGCATGGGATGGCTTTAATGGGAAATCCCATTGGCAAGCAGCGAGAAGAGAAAATCCCACCACCAGTGAACGGTGTGCTGCCGAGAAACACACGACTGGGTGACCGGAGAATCCTGCCCCTTATCACTCATATTACAAAAAATTAGAAAGGATCATTGACAAAATAATGGTATGGGCCCAAAACCTCCAATCAGCATTGGAGCCATGACTTCCAACGTTCATCAGAAAATTGCTACTTCCCCACTTACATTTAAAAGCACCCAACCTCTAATGCAACAACTAGAAGAACTTAGTGGGCTCAGAAACCCACACAAAGATCTGCAAGAGAATGAGTACAGAAGGTACACACACTTTTTCCTGCACCAGCTAAGTTTATTGTGGGGTTGAAGTAAGTGGGTAAGTGAATAAATAGGTCGGATGTCAGATGGGTAGGGTGGCGGATGGGCAGATGGGTTACCATGTCAGGGGCTAGTCACGTCTGGTTTGGGGGCTATTCAGGTTGGGCCGGGTGTTTGCCTGGGGTTAGTTGAGTGGTTGGGTGTTAGCATGGCCAGGAGGACTTGGGTCAGAATGTGGGGGCTTGTTGGGGGGGGGGGGGGGGGGGGGGGGGGGGGGAAGGGGTCAGTGGGATGTCCTTGTGAGCGATTGGTGGTGGGCCAGGGGACGGGTTCAGTTGTGTAGTTGCCCAGGGGCCATTTCCTGGGCAATCATTCAGGTGAGGACTTTGGAAATGTCGGAAACCTCTGACTATAACCCGGGGTCGGGGATCTTCAAGGGTGAACCAGAGGAACTGGGGAATTGCCCATTTGGAAGTTCAAACTCCTGGGAAATTCCCATGGATACAAGTACATCAGAAATCCGCATCTTGGAATGTAACTCCGGTCTTGAACCAACGAGAGACCAGAAGATCTCAGACATTGTGACACTTGCATTATTCCTGAAAATGGAAACTGATTGCAGGTGAAGGAGTTGCATGTTGCCCTGAAAATTATCTCCCTTTTTGGGAATACTTCATAGTTTGTTTGTAACTATTTAAAAGCTATAATTGTTCAAACAAGTGTTAAAATACAAACTGACTTTGTGCCGGATTCTCCGCTTCGCGAAGGTAGAAGCACGTATCGAGCAAAATTGAAAAATCGAGGTTTGCACCCGGCCTTTGGAACTCTCCCTGGTTCTCTGCTCCCTCAGGGAAGAGGCTTCACCAGTGAACCCCACCCCTCCAGGTCAGCAGCTGTCTCCTCCTGGTGAGGCTGGTAGCCCTGGCTGCCTCTGCCATCACCTCCCAGGCGGTGTTCTGGAGGGCAGGCTTGAGCCTGCCAACTATCCTGGGGAAGATGGTGTCCCTCCACATCTCTCTGGCATGGAGCTGTGTGTCCCCTTGGGACTCTGCATGCCTCGACTGCCAAAAGCAAACCGAGGGCAGTCTCCACGGGATCAACACCAGCAAACATTGTTCTATCTGGAAGGAATTGGAGAAGAAGACCAACAATCGATCAGGGCTTCCATTCCGGGACCCTCGAATCCCCAAGCCTCCCCCACCCTTACCATGACTGTCCCGCCTACTCACAGAATGCCATCCAGTGAGCCAGTTGTGATGGCAAACCTTGCTGTGCACATTCACCCCCCTGGCCACAACAGAAGCCCCTAGACCCCAGACAACTGCCGGGAACATTAGTGAGGCCATGCTCTTCTGCTCTCCACTCATGCACACAGTTAGCCTTTGGCGCAAGAGGATCCTCAGTAGTGAGGTCCTGATCTTTAGTGGTTGATTGTTGGCAGCTGCCTCTATGGTGCTGATGATCCTAAAGCTCAGGCAGCTTTTGAACATGCAGTGTGCCAATCATCCACTGAGGCATGGAACGTGTGCCCTCGAGAAGGCACTTGAGAGGTCAGGAGTGTAAAGTGCTCTCACAACGAACAAGGCTATTTCCTCATTTCAAAAACATTGAACTGTGAAGGTAGAGGCTGCTCACAGTCAAAGGGGGTGAAATTGACTTTCAGTAGAGAAACTGCAACTGGGCTCCATCGTGGAAGAGTTTGGGAAGACAGACAGGCAGGCTGTAGCTGTGGCTGCCCCTGTTATGGATCTCCACAATATTTAAGGTGGCTCAGCCCCCCCAGCCCAGGAGCAATCCCTGACCTGGAATGCTTCAGCTCCCCAACCAAGCCCAACCCCTTGAAACCCCACTCCTTACCCCCCAATGCCCTTGAGCTGCATGTCGGAAAATGGAAATGACTACTCATAGAACTCCGGCACCGTCCTAGCCCCCAAGGACGGGGAGAATGACTGGGCCTGGAGGCCATTGACGCCAGCGTCGCTCACACCGATTTTGATTGTGGCGTCAACACTTGGCCGAAATTTCGGAGAATCCCAGCCTTAGTCTCCGGTGAATTCCGGCCATTATTTCTTAAGGTTTTGTGGCAAATTCAATTTTCCCCAAATAAATTCATATTTATTGTAGCACCGAAGACTTTATTCAAATTTAGCAAATGGGAATGAATATAATGGGCTAGATTATCTAACTGGTTGAAATATATTATGGTTAAGAGAAATATTGTTCCAATTCCAATTGATGTTGTAACTGAATGGAAACCTGACTCAAAAGGCCGGAACTCTTACTATTTTAATATAAAATGTAGAGGAACAGAGTCAAAGGACCGCTAATTAGTTTTAACAATGAGAAAATCATTTCTGAAACATGAAAAGTTGGATTATTATGCAAATATTATATTCACAATTACACATAGATTTTAAGATTAACCCAGATTACAAAGTACATCTTAACTACAATGGTGTAATTGACACTTGAAGTCCCTTTTAAGCACACAAGATGGCGTCAAATATATGCATCCACTTTGAACCCAAGTCAGTGTTTGTGGATTTATCCTCAGAATCCTCCCAGATGATGATCACATGAGAATTTCCAAACTGCACTCCCAAAAACATGCTTTAAAACCATGTCCCAAAATAATGCTTTCCCTTCGCGGTTTGCATTCCAAAATCCAGATCAGGGTTTCCAAATAACACTTTTAAACAATGCTTCCACTCCACTTTTAACAACATATCCAGTCCAAGATTTCACACCATGAAATGAATGAAAATCGTTTATTGTCACGAGTAGGCTTCAATGAAGTTACTGTGAAAAGCCCCTAGTCACCACATTCTGGCACCTGTCCAGGGAGGCTGGTACGGCAACCAATGCTTTTAGCATTTCTTTGTCTTGACTGCTGTGCAAACTGATCACAATTGCTTTAACTCTCGATTCCCAGACTGTATTAAAATAGCATCAGATGTTACAGCCACCTCTGAAGTCTGCTGTCCTAATTTAAATCTAATTATTACAATTGTCTCTTTAACTTAGGATGGTTTGTTTACTCTTCCTTCAATTCATCTGATCAATACCTTAGTCTCTGTTCTCTTAACCCTAATCGTCTTGAACACTCTTCTTGTTCCAATTCCTAGTTATCTGGACTGTACCTTGTATTTTAGGAATCCTGCCTCTTTGCAGCTCCCACCCTGTCCAGTGTTTCTTCTGGCAGAGTTGAAAGATGTTCATTCCCTGAGATCCTGGGGGTGGGATTCTCCAACCCCGATGCCATGAAGCGATTCTCCGCTCTTGGGGCAAGCGTGGTCGGCGTGGCGCTGGTCAGGGGCCGCTCTACGTGCCCCACCCCCGCGAATCTCCAGCCCGGATGGGCCGAGCAGCCATAAACAAAAACCCGTGTCCTGCCGGCGCCGTTCTAATTTGCTCTGAGCCGGCGGGACCTCAGTGTTGAAGGGTCCGTGGGTGGCCTGTCGAGGGGGGGGGGGGAGGAGGAGGGGGGTCCGACCCCAGGGGGTGGGGCTCTGATGTGGCCTGGCCCGTGATTGGGACCCAACTATCGGCGGGCCGGCCTCTCTGTCTCCCAGCCTCCTTTCTTCCGCGCTGGCTCCTGTACTCCTGGGCAATGTTGGGTCGGGGCTGGCGCAGACAAGGGAGACACTGCGCATGCGGAAATCACGCCCGTGGGACTGTGCCTGCGTGGGTTTGCGCTGGGCCCACTGCACATGCGCGTATCCCCCGGCGCCCATTCCACGGCCAGATCAGCCAGCAGCTGGAGCCTCTGGAGGGGCCAGAATTGCTGATCCTGGGGCCGTGTTGACGTTTCCGACGGCACAATGGCATTTCCAACAGCGTCAACACTTAGCCTCAGGGTCAGAAAATCCCACCCCCTGTCTCCAACTGCCTAAAAATTCAGCTCAAACTAAAACTGAAAAGCTTCTCTACCTTACAAGGTTCCAGTTCCTATGCAACACTGCATCCCTCTGCTGGCCTATTTATTTACTCTTCACGCCATAGCCCTCTCTTAGCACAAAAAAAACACAGGGGGCATTTAACCAACTCCTACACAATTAAATACCTTTGTCCAGTATGAATCTAATTGTAGGCTGTACCCTTCCAGTAACAGAAACACTGAATTAAATTAAATTAAAATTATAGCTTATTTTTAATGTTTACCAATACAATATAAATCCCTTAAAACTATCTTTGTTTTCCTAACAATACACAACAAGTCCATCAACCTCTGAAAATTAGGCTGGTTTACATTTTATATATGTCCTGCATTGTCAACCAATTTCTCTTTTCAGATATTGATAGACCAGTTACACGTAATCAATTATTCTGGCTTTATTCTAGAATTCAGTCATGGAATCATAAACTCCCTTCAGTGCAGAAGGAGGCCATTCAGCCCATCAAGTCTGTACTGACCCTCAGAAAGAGCACCATACATAGACCCACTCCCCTACCAACTCAATGTCGGTGATGTTATTTCCTGAAGAACATTTCCAAGAAACACATGCAAACAGCATGTGGAATCAGCAACCCTCCTTTTCCAGTACTTCTGCCACCCAACAAATCACCGGAGCAGAATTCTCATGTGGATTCAGTGGTATTAATTTACCTTTCAGCCATTTTGGATTTTGGAGAGATCATTATGTATCTTAAATTAGATTGCAAGATAAATGAGGCCTGAGTAATATGATCATTAAAAGTTCCAAATTTAGATACACTTGGTACAATGCAAGGTGCTTACTGGAAATGCAACATGTACTTTCAACAAACATTGAAAAATACATTCTATCAAATGATGTGGCTTGTTCACCCTATCGCCCTATAGTTACCATTTTTTCTTCCGAATTCGTACATACCATGGATCTTTGAATAAATGCAGTGCAGTCTCTGTGCGCATTATCAGAATTCATATGCTGTGAGTGAGAATATAGTGAATAAGTTACCTCCAATTGTAAATTGCTTGAAATGTCATCAATCTCATAAAATCTTCAGAAGCTGTTAATCACTGTGAAAGCACATCTGTGTTGCACAGAATGAAACGCTCCCTTAATTTTAATTTACCGCTGCTACAAATTCCTTTATAGATTTACAGCCCATGTGCCAAATGGACCAACTGCCCTCATTCTGGCCTTATTTTCCCAAGTGCATGTTTAAATAAAAGGGTAAAAATAACTTTGCACCTCTTTTATCCAGAAAGCTTAGGTGCGTAGAAAGCCACCTATATACTTTAATATCACAATAAATAAACTATGAAGAATTGTCCCTTGGTAATTTTCATAACTCACCAATTCCTTAAGCCGAGAAAATGTATGTTGGCACAGCTTCCAGGTACCATGCCCTAAGAGGGTGTTGGCAACCATAGACCTCCACGCGATTGATCCATGACTCTGCTTGGCAAAGTACTGCAGAGGTTTGCCATTGCCTTCTGCAGTGTGGATGACCAGGAAACTCTCCCACTCTTCCCACCTGCCTAATTGGAAGCATTTACAGGCTGAAAATCAACCACATTGTGACCACATTGTGAATGCACCTTCTGTGGCCATCAAGTCCTGAAGACGTGATCCCAGCTTTAGGGTACACTACCACTGCACCACCAGAGCCTAATTCTACAAATGTGTAGATTTCTGGAGTTCAAACAACAAGAACATATGCCCTAACCATTGAATGATGCTTCCATTAGTTGTAAATGCAAAGCTTCGACAACAGCTTTATTATCTTAAGTTGCTGAATCAAAAACCTCAATTTAAGTAATGAAAAATCACCCGTAGGTTCATTGATACAAATGAGGTTTCTGTGTTGCTAGGATACCCTCCTTCTGAATGCAAACTGTACTGAGAACTCTAGTGAAGAATACAGTATTCATGCTTGCCAGTTTCAGGTGGGCAACCCCAGGGTGGGTCGGTGTTTCATGTCATCTACCTCCTCACATAGAGCAGCATGAAATCAGCCCAATGCTTTATAATTTAACTGATACATGATCCTGTCCACCTCTTCCCAGAAAACAGTTCATTGAGGTAATTTCTCTGTGTAACACCTGATATCAGCTGCTTGATACTATGGACCAGTAGGTTGGGCCCTCAATCCATTGTAATGTTTTACTCAGATCATGGAGCTATTCTTGCAAGTGAAATTTTAACTCATACAAAACCCATTCCCTTGCACATAGTTGGAATTGGGCGCAACTTGTTTTATGCAGAACAATTGCCATCTGGTTATTAGTCCAACTCTAATAATTGATGGAGCATATTAAGCAATGCAAAACATGCTTTTGATCTTTTTCTCATTGAGAACCCTTGCATAGGAACATAGTATCCTACTTGATGTATAAATATTTTGGATGTTAAATTAGTGGCAAATATAATGGCAATAAATGTTCTTCTCCCCATCCTCCACTCCCACATGCCATTGCAGCCCACATTTTCCGATTAAACAACTGCCAGTTGTTAGGCAGCTTGACATCAAAATGCACCTAGTTTGAAAGAATACAAGTAAATGCCAAGCTCTGCCCTCCTCCATTGCATGTGTTCTATAGTTTCTTGGGTCTTGTTATGTCTCCAGACTTTGTTCCACAGATTTCTTTCTCTCTGATTCGCCATTTTTGGATTTTACATTTACAGTTACCCGACCCTGTTCTGCACTTGATACCACACCTGCTCCAACCATAGTTATGATACTACGGCATGCTATTTTAAAACAATTGCAGTAAAAATGACTGAAACTACAAACAATCAACAAATGATGCATTTTTTGTGACCTACATGAAATGGCGTTGTTGAGATTGGAAAGTTAGTGCATTAAGGTTCCTCCTTAAAGTGGATTTTTGGTCTGTTTTAGGTGAAGCTCTGATTGTCATTTCCATTAAGGACAGCCAAGTGTGTAGGAAGACAGGTACTGTGGTAATATGATTTCACTGTTTTCTACCCAAAATGTAGGATGAACATAGATATCTCATTCTTTTCGTGAAATACTAATTATTCAAAATTATAAAAATCCACAATGATATGTAGACAGCAAATAATTTAGTTGTAAATTCTTTACGATAATTCTTCATTGTAAATTCTTCCGATGTAAATTACCTCACTGATGATTCTTAACCAGAGGTTATGTGGTGCAGTGGATAGTGTCTGTGCCTCTGAGCTAGAAGCTCCGGCTTTGAGACCCACACTAGGGTTCAATGGCCAAGTAAGGTGCATTTATAATGCGGCCAAACAGGTTAAGTTACAAACCGCTAAATACTTCCAACACGCCAGACTCCTGGTCAGCCATACTTGTTGCAGCATGATGTTCCTCAAACCTTAAGCCTCTGGTGACAGGCTCGTGATGTATTCCAGGAAACAAAATTGCTGTGGGAACCTTTGTAGGCCACAAACGAGTGTGAACCAAGATGGTCAAAAAAAAACTTGGGTTTATTGCAACGCAATTATGTTTACAATACACATCAGCTCCCAGCCGAGTCTGTAGTGTCGGTATTCCATACCTGGCTGACTTTATACAATCTCAATCATGATTGTCCTCGAGTTCCCCGTTCCCTTAGCTGGGAGGTGTATTCGGCGAGACTCACGGGGAGATTGATTGCTCCAACCCCGTTTCTGGTTCTAACAGGAATAGAGAAAAGTCTGCCTTAGGCATTACTCAGAGTGGGAAGTGAAACAACAATGTTTCTTGAAGCCCAAGTTGCCTAAACATGTTGCTTTGAAATGATGCTCTTTCAGCATTAATATACAAACTCTTAATGGGGCTCGTTTTGACTTTGCACAATAATGTAAAATGCAAGATAGGGAATCGTCATCCGGTATTACACCTGTTGCAGATTTTGTTTTCCATTGCAGTCAACTTCACCTATTTTCTACCTTCACACAAATCAAAGTTACTCCCTACGTGTTTACATTAAATTATTTTGTTTTAGTGAAAATGTTAATCCATTTAACATAAGCAGATTAATATATTGAATAGTGAACAAAGGAATTTAGATAAGCATTAGGACACTAATATTCAAAGAGATTAACTTCAGAGCGGTGCATAATTTAAAAAGATCATGTACTTGAATAAATCACAATTTAGACTTTTTTAATTGGGACAGATTCCACGTAAATAGATTTTTGGAGTGAAATGACATTTAAAGTATGTGTTAAAATTAATTTTTCAGCGTAGGTTGCTCATAAAATAAGAAGAGACAGCAGCCAATAGCCTAAAGTACAACAAAAGTGAAACAGATGGTTGACTCCCAGGAAAGAGCTACTAATGAAAACACAGGCAGATTCATTCGGACACCTTTTGTCAATATTTTCGATTCTGATACCTCCCATCTGTTAGTCAATCCACATTTCAATTCTGCTCAGAGCCATCAGTGTAAAGTGCACCATGAGCCCAATCTCTTTTTTTTAAGACTCTCTGATCTTTCATCTTAATCACTGTCACCAGCGCCGAGTAAACACTGATTCTTGGCACTCCTCATGAAATATTTCAAAAGAGGAGACAAATTAGTAGATGAATTTCCTTTTTTTTTTCTTAGCTATGTTTGACCTTTAATGACTATTGGGATGAGGTCTTATGCACCATCTTTAATGGATTACGTTACAGTTTTGATATGGAAATTCAAATCATTTATATTCCTGTGTTAGAAATGCTTCCAGTGTTCATTGTTTATTTTTCATGGTTCTTAATTCTCTGTTTTCGTCTTTGGTATCGATTCCAGTGTTTACATACTTCTTTCCAACTATGACCTTGACTATACTTCCTTGGTGTTACCATTCTTGAAAGCTTCTTCCATTTTATCAGCTTTTGCTCAGTCAGTTGCTTTTGCACATTTATAAAGGCTTTCTTCACATCAGTACAAACTTCAAAAAAAAATTAGAGTATCCAATTCATTTTTTCCAATTCAGTGGCAATTTACCGTGGCCAATCCACCTACCTGGCACATCTTTGTGTTGTGGGGGCCAAACCCACATCAACACGGGGTGAACGTGCAAACTCCACACAGACAGTGACTCAGGGCCGAGATCGAACCGGGGACCTCAGCACCGTGAGGCAGCAGTGCTAACCACTGTGCCACCATGCTGTCCGACATCAGGAAGAACTTGAGGTATTCTTTTTTTGTATGCCGTTGATCTTTACACTGCAGCTTTTCTCGATTTGGTAGAAACATTCAACTATCATCCATGGTTGTTTTGCATTTTGTTATTTCAGAGATAGTTCATCTATTGGAGTCAGTCATGCTGATGACATCACTTTGCTATGTCCTGCCTCTGTGACTTTACTTTCAATTTCTATCGTGTTTCTCATAATTAATTCCAGTTTTCTCTTCGGTTTTCCCTTGTCCTTTAGGTTATTGAAACCAACTTCCTCCTTTGATCTTTGCCCATACCAGTTGTTGGCCAGTACCACAATTGGGCGCTTTGAGAGGCTCTTGTTTGAAGAGCCAGAAAACTGAAACAACAAAGATTGAAAGTTAAAAGGAGATGAACCAGAACCTGTAGCCACCTGGGGTGGCCACGTCCCGATTACAAAATGGACACTTTGCAAAGAATGCAGGGAAAATGGACAATGCTGAGAAAGCACGCAGGTGCAAGGTTTGTCTGTTGATTGGAGCTGTAGCTCCCAGACAAGACCGATACTGCAAAGCCATTACCATACTAATGAGCCATCTCCGGGGACAAAAGAGTAACATTTAGGTAAGTGATACTAAAGCAGACACCCCGGCGCCAGAGGAGGCTAGAACAAAGCAGGCCAATGGCCACCTAGGACCCGCCCAGCAATCAGGACACCCACCCCTTTATTGGAGGAAATCGATACCGATGATCAAGATACGGTCCAATTAATTGGGACCAAGTTCAAGGCCTGCCCAAAAGCGCGCGAATCCGCTTTGGGTATAAGAAGAAGCCCCCAAGAGAGAATCGCTCTCTTGGCCTTGGCTCTCAGTGAGGAGAGACCTGCCTAGCAGCTGCACCAGAACAAGTAAGTCCAAAGTCAACGCACGCTACGAGATAGACACTCCTAGCTACTATTCCGTACCAGCTCACCCTCAGCAGCCTCCTAACCAGATAACGGCCATTGTTCCTCTGACTGAGTGGGCGCCCGAAGCTAAGTATAGGCTTTAGTAGCAGTGATAGTTTAGTTGGTAGAGTTTTGTGCATAAGTATAATTGACTGTGTGTGTAAATAAATGTGCATTGATTTCGAACTTACTAACTGGTGTATCGAGTCTTTGATCAGTATTTGGTTTTGAACCTTGTGGCGGTATCGAAAGATACCTGGTGACTCATGAGCAAACGTAATTAGAATTAAGGAAGGCGACCATATTAACCGCCATAAACAAAGTCAATTAAAGAGAGAACACAACGAGCAACAAACCTGAGGTAATGAAATGTGAGATAAGAAAAGCTTCAAAGACCATCAAGAGTAGAAAGGCAGGAGATACTGGAAAAATCAGTGAGCAGAGGGGAAACAGTTGTACAGGCAATTAACAAGATTATTGATGAGGTATGGACAACAATTGAATGATTTTGTGAGTGAATTATATCTGAGCTGGTCACAATGCCAAAGATAGTGGCCCAAAACGTTGTACACTAAAGGCAGAATATTACCAGAATTTGGAAAAATGTCTCAGACAGACAACTGGCTTGTGACTCACCAGTTGCTCAGACCAACGTCCTCGCCAAATCTTGAGCCTCTTAGACAAAAAAAAGAGTGGGGGTGGTTTACACCGTCACTCTGGCAGAGCGGGGACTTTTAGAGCCGGGAACTGGCTCCAAAGAGATGAGAGTGCAATCTTTAAAGGGCACCCCAATCAGCCTTATTGTCTAACAGACGTAACGGGGGCCCTCCCTCCCGCCCACAAACAATTGTGGACAGTGTTCCGTTCCCCTCCCTACCCACCCCCACATCCACACCAGCATGGAATGCCCCAACAAACATCATGGAAATATATCCGGCACTCCCCCCACACCACACATCAGTGCACCCCTGCCCCTCATGGAGCTCCCAACAGGAGCCCTGTACCCGACAGAATTGCCAGGACACTGCAGGGCATTTCAACCCCCCTCCCCACTCTGCAGAGATATGCTTACCTCTGCCCCTCCCCAGAGGGATCCCCTCGACTACCTTACGTCTGGCCAAATCCGTTGTGAACCTGAGTCACAGATCTTTTTTTAAAATAAATTTAGAGTATCCAACTATTTTTTTCCAATTAAGGAGCAATTTAGCGTAGCCAATCCATCTAACCTGCACATCTTTGGGTTATGGGCGTGAGACCCACGCAGACACAGGAAGAATGTGCGAACTCCACAAAGACCCGGGGCTGGCAAGAACCCAGGTCCTCAGCGCCAATGGCAGCAGTGCTAACCACTGCGCCACCGTGCCACCCGAGTCACAGATCTTTGATCCACTGGCAGTGAAGGAATAGCAATATAATTCCAAGTCAGAATAGTTTGTGCTTTGGAGAGGAACCTGACCTTGGTGGCATCCCCATGCAGCTGTTGCCCTTGTCCCTCTGGGTGGTCGACAACACGATTTAGAAGTTGTTGTTGATGAAGCCTTGATGATTTGTCATGTTGTATCTTGTAGATGGTACACATTAGCGTCACTGTACACCAGTGGTGGAATATTTAAGGTGGTGGATAGAGTCATTGAAGCTGTACACATTCAAGTAAGTGGAGAGTATTTTGTCTCGCTTCTGGCTTGTGCCTTGTAGATGGATGGGATTTGGGGATTTAGAGGTGAGTTAATCATAATTTAGTTACCAGCCTCTGACGTACACTTGTAACCACAGTATTTATAAGGCTGGATCAGTCAAGTTTCTGATAAATGGTAACCCCTAGGATGTTGATGGTGGGCAATTCAGCAATGGTAGTGCCATTGAATGTCAAGGAGAGATGGTTCTCTCTTGTTGGAGGTGGGAATTGCCTTGATCTTTTGTGGTTTGAATGTTACTCACCACTTATCAGCTGAAGCCTGAATGCTATCCCGATCTTGCTGCATACAAGCATAGGCTGCTTCATTATCTAAGGAGTCACGGATGGTACTGAAAACTGTGCAATCATCACAGAATATCCCACTTCTGATTTTACGATAGAGGAAAGGTCATTGATGGAGCAGCTGAAGATGGCTGGGCCACGACCCTCAGGAAGGCGTGTGGTGATATTCTGAGGCTGAGGTGATTGTGATATAACTTCAACCTGAGGTGAGTTTTCCCCGAGTTCCCATTGACATCAATTTTGCTCGAGCTCATTGATGCCCCACTCGGTCAAATTCTGCCTTGATGTTGAGGGCACTTATTTTGACCTCACTTCACTGTCCATGTTTGGTCAAAGGCTGTAATGCTATTTGAAGCTGAATGGCCCTGGCAGAATCCAAACTTGGCATCGGTGGGCAGGTTGTTGTTGAGCAAGTACCGTCTGATAGGTTTATCAACAACACCTTTAATCACTTTATTGGTTCCAGATTATAAATAATTTGGGGAGCACGGTAGCATGGTGGTTAGCATAAATGCTTCACAGCTCCAGGGTCCCAGGTTCGATTCCCGGCTGGGTCACTGTCTGTGCGGAGTCTGCACGTCCTCCCCGTGTGTGCGTGGGTTTCCTCCGGGTGCTCCGGTTTCCTCCCACAGTCCAAAGATGTGCTGGTTAGGTGGATTGGCCATGCTAAATTGCCCGTAGTGTCCTAAAGGTTAGGGGGGGGGGGGTTGTTGGGTTACGGGTGGATATGTGGGTTTGAGTAGGGTGATCATTGCTCGGCACAACATCGAGGGCTGAAGGGCCTGTTCTGTGCTGTACTGTTCTATGTTCTATGTAATAGGTCCCGTCTGTAGTGTAACAACACGGTTCTATTAGAATTTTAAAATAAATTCGTAAATTCTATTCAATATTGAATTTTCTTTCAGCTACACATGCCATCTAGCTCTTTCTCATTAATGCTCAGCTTAGTACATAGCATTCCATAATTTAATTCCTATGTAGCTCCAGATGAGACATCTCTTTTTCACTCTCTTTACTGTTCTCTCACAATTGTTTATGTACAAAATCACCACAGGAGGTAAAAAGTTCTAATCCTTTTCTGCTTAATTGCTACGCAGTGTGGGTTGTTATGTAGTGGGCAAAATTTTAACTCATGCTAAGCCCATACAGATACACAGAGTGAAAATTGGAACCTGTGGTCGAGTAAAAACTATAGGTGGGATTCTCCATCCAGCGCCTCTGGAATCACAAACTGTGATCGGGCGGAGGATCTGGTTTCAGCTGAAAATCAAGGTTGGCAGCCGGCGCCCACTCCTGTGCTTTGATGGTGGCATGAATGCGTTCTACGCTCCCTCTCTGGGCGGATACCCCACTAGTGACACTATCAGCTAATCCTGTGGGGTGCAGGAACACCGGCCGTCACCGAGCCCAGTCTGCCCACTGCGACCCTGCTCCCATCCATCCTGCCCCTGGGCAGTAAGCACAACCCATGCCCCGGAAAGAGGATCCACAGCACACCGCAGCTACGGTCCTAACGGGTGCCCACCCCCCTTACCAAGCCCCATCCGTGGTCCATGCCCATACTCATGCCATCAAGCACCAGTCAGGGACTCACAATGCCCCCCCCCAACTATCCCACAACCAGGTGCCACCCTGATCGCGGGGTAGCACATGGTCCACCCAAGGTCGACACAGGAGGGTGCAAGATAGGGGCTGCGGAGCATATCACTTGCATGGGTTGTGCCAGCCACTGGTATCCCTGCAGGGATGGGTGGCAGGATTAGGGGCCCCCAATGCCAGGCACTGACGAGGCCAGAGGTACGTTGCAGAAGGCAGAGTGTCGGGGGTGGGTGTTGGAGGGAGGAGGGGGATATGCGGGAGCATGGTGCAGTGCAGGTCAGGGCCACCACGTAGCCTGTTGGACCTGGATGGGCACAAGAGCATGCACCATGCTAACATGTCTGCCCTTTACGTCCTGCAGACAATGGATTTCGGACACCAGCCAGGAATGGTTACCATCTGCCTGGCGGCGGTTGGCCTTGCAGACGCAATGATTCTGCACGAGCAGGAGCTGCTTGGGGAGGACCCTGCAGAACAGGAGCCTGCTCCAGAGGAGCAGTGGCCAGTCATTGAGGCTGGAGAGCAGGCCGTCCAACAGGCCGAGGGAGTGGGAAGGAGATCCACCTTCCCATCAGATCCCTTGTATATCAGCAGCACCTGTCATTCGAGGATCTGCCGGACCGAGCGTGTCGCCGACGACCATGGCTGAGCAGAGAAACCGTGTGGCATCTCTGCCAGATATGGAGCACTTGGAACCATGGGGGTATGGGGGAGGACAGCTGTTCTCGGTGGCCGACAAGATGATGGTCGCCCTACGCTACGGTGTCCTTCCAGGCTTCTAGATGCCCGTTCACAGGTGCATCCGCGTTACCACTGATGTCCTATATGCCTATGCGACACAATATATCAACTTCAATGTGGACCGAGCCCACCAGGTTGCCTGGGTAGGATCCGCAACCATCGCAGGAATGCCCCACGTCCGGGGGTGATTGATAAAAAGGAATGGAGCTTTAAAACAGAAATTGCCCAAAGTGTGGCAGTTAACATTTACAAAATGCCACGAGATAACTGGTGATGGAACACAGCATTTTGGATATGGTATGCAATGTATTCAAAATGGAACACAATATATTGGGAATGGGAAGTGAGGCACTGGTGCAGTAGGATCACCCGACGAGCACTGCCGCATAAACCAGAAGGGCTTCCACTCGATGAATGTGCAGCTGGTTTGTGACAACTGAATGCACATCGTGCACGTCTGCGCCCAAACCCCAGGCAGCATGCATGACGCCTTCGGCTGGCACACACATTGGTGCCCAACATATTCGAGGTGCTCCCTTGGGTAAGGGGTTGGCTCTTGGGTGATAGGGGTTATTGCTGCAGTTAATGACACCTATCCAGATGTCCCAGATCAACATGGAGAGCATTACAATGACCAGGTACGTTATCGAGCATCAACGTCTTGAAGGTGTAGTTCAGGTGCAAGGGCCGCTTTGGTATGGCCCTCCAGTGTTGACCTAGGAGGGTTTCCCACATTGTGGTGACCTGCCGCGTCCTCCACAACATTGCGTAGCACAGGAAGGATATGCTGGAAGAAGAGAAAGAGGAACACCATGCGAGATCCGACGAGAAGGATGAGGAGCAGGACCAGAGTGAGCAGGTCATGGGTGCTGGGCAGGCCCAGGATACCACACAACATGTGCACCTGGGCCACCGTGTACGGGACAAACTGATCGCCTCCAGGTTCGCCGACTAGGGGGCCTGTCCACCTGCAGCTTAACTGTCCTGTCCCACCTCCACATACCCTCCCCACCCAATGGACACCCACACCCCCCCACCGCCCCCCCCCCATACTGCAATCCATCCCCCCCATTCCAGCACATGTTCCCCCCCCCCCTCCTTCCGAACTTTCAACCAGCTTCACCACAGGGTGCTGGTCCTGGGTTGGCAATATTAGTGGGTCTGATCCATGGAGCGGAGGATGATGACAACCCACTTCACGATGAGATCCGGTGCCCTGCATTGTTTGACAGTGTGACTCCCACCTGGTGTCACATTCCACTGTCCGTCTGGATGTTCCCTGCATGCGTCTAGGCATGTCATCACAAGGGCTCACAGGCCTTCAGGGGAGGCGGTATGGGGACAAAGTTCGGGGTGGGTGCGAGGTGGTCCTTTGGATGGTTAGCAGTGATGGGTCACTCACTGAGTAGGCCCTACCACATGATGCCTCCACATCTTTGGTCTGGTTCCCCGCCACCTCCGGGGGCGACCCTGGGTAGTACCCTCGACTGTCCCGGGGGCCCTGGCCTATGTCCAACATCCTCACCCAACACCCCACCCCACCCTCTGCACCCAGCCCAGCTCATCCCTCACACCCTTCTGATCGAGCACCAAGCCAGTATGGAACATCGGTGAACAGGTGTTTATTTGTGATAGTGCTATGTACAGTAACCATGTCCTAGCCCTTAACAATATCCTGGGCAGAAATTGAGATTGGCGCAGGGCAGAGAATGGGCATCAACGCCAAAATCCGGCATGACTCTGCTCCTGTGATTCTCCAGGGGCTGGAGAATCGCCACGAATCGCACGCGCACAGTCTATGCGGTGCAGGTGGGAGCCATTGACAGAAGCCCCCCTGACGATTCTCCAAGTGTAACTGGCCGAGTTCCCAACAGCATGGTTCTCTCATGATCTCAACCCTCAGCCACGTGCACACACTGTGACCCAGGCCTTTTATATCCTGACCTATGACCGTGATGGTCGCAGGCAAAGCCTCCACAACGGACACCACCCATGCGGTGTTGGCCTGGGTGGCATGCATTGTCGGCACCTCCTCCTGCTCTTGCAGGTGGTTGGACTCCTCCAACTGCTTCTGCAGGCACTGGATGGTTGCTGACATCCCCTCATGTAGCCCCCAGCTCTGCACCTGCATCTCCAACATTGATAGGACCGCAGCAAGATGGGATCTGGACAGCAGCATGTCCCTGGGGTTGCGCTGCCCTCCAGCTTCAGAATAGGGAGCTGCTTGTATGTGTGGTACCTGTGGTGATGTGCCTATGGGCTATATCATAGTTGAATGGTGTGCGGCCTCCAACCAGCAGGTGGCGGTACAGACACACCATGTCATCTCCAGACCAAGGTCATGTTTCCTGGGACCACGATATAAAGGGAGACACATCCGGCCATCTTCACAAGAAGATTGAGAGGGTAATAAGACATACATGTAATTGGTATGGGCTAGGTGTAAGTTCCAGAGGAGTAGCAAGATCCCATGATAACGTGCTCTGTATCAGATTACCATCTCACCACACCAGACACAATAAAAGGATCCTGGTTTGGACAGATCGAAGTGTTTGGTGAGTTACTTCATGATGTACAAGGGACCAAACACAACAGACAACAGTACCCGTATCTGGTGCTAGCAGTGGAGTGATCTCCAGCATCCCCATCCGCAACCCTTGCATTGTATCTTGTGGGTAAGAAGTCGCCTGACTAGCAGCCTGTAGGCATAAAAAGGCATTCAATAACAGAAAGGATTCAGTGGATCAACTGCAGTGTGTAAAGCCGTAAAAGAAATGAGTTTCTTTATGTGCCCCTCGGCATGGAAAAGAAGAGGTTGAAAGCTAGTTTTTATGCTTTAGTGCAAAACAACACACATCCAAATCCACTGAGCTATGAAAAGGGCAAGATTAGCAATTATAATACCATCAACGCAATGCATACAGCATCTTCAAAACTATATTCAGTCACTACTCGAATACATATTTTTTGTAAATTAGAACAAAATCAGAATATAACATTAGCACAATGTCAAATCAGCCTCACATTAATTTTATTATTTCATAAGATTTTGAAAGTTCCAGATCTCGATGCCACTTCACTGATACTGGTCCATTATTAAGCCTGATGAATGCCAGGTCTATGCGACAGTGGAAGGGTGATGTTTTTTCTTGTTCCAACATCAACATATCTGCATTGTGATGCACCTGATTTGCTTCAGAAGATAAGCTTGGAAATGTCACCATGCCTCATCTAGTCAGGTACAAATAATTAAGAATATACGCTAATTAGACCTTTGGCCCGTTAGTGTGGTTTGAATCAGAAATTATATTTGTATTAGAATTTTTTTAAAAATTAGACCTCAAAGATGATTCAACTTTCCTTTTACTAATCCTGAGATCAGGGAAAATGGAGACGCATCATACATCTGTTTCCCATTGAATATTGAAAACTACACTCCACACTGCATCCTATCTTCATAGAAAGTAGCCCTGAAACCATCCCGAGAATTTGTTCCAAGGATAATTACTGGTGAAAATTTGCATACTAATTAAAATGGAATGTAATTATAAACATGCACTGTCACCCCTTGTCTAACAATCTCTTATAAAGACAATAACTAAATGGACAGTAAGCACATCACAATTAGTCAACAGACCTCAGGAGTAAAGCACCCAGATGATATCAATGACCTAAAACTACTGTACTGTAATAACAATGGATAAAAAGGTAGTGCCAGATTAATCTCTTTATATAAAAGTTTCACGGTTCATTCAGATTTAATTATTGAACTGGCACTTCAGCTTTTAATCACTCCTCTGTAAGGGGTAGAAAGGTCATATAGGACACAACAGTGGAGAAAATAGTGTTTTTAAATTTCACTGAAAATCTTTTAATAACTAAACCTGTCAGCAAATGTTACCATTCATCAAGCGATTTATTTTAAGCACAAATGAGTAGAATTTCATTAGAATAATTTTATCTGTGTGACATCACTTAATTAAAATAGCCCAAATTTTAAACAAGGTGCTAGATATTTAAATTGGAAAACCATATCTTACACCCATGATTTGATTGAACACATTGGTAATGCCAAATGGTTGTATTCAGGATGCACACAAACAGTAACATTGTATTAACGTAATTATATGATAGAGAATATTGCATATTAAGTAAAATTATTTTGTCGCACACAAGTACTGGAGGTTGGAACATTATTTAACATATTGCAAAGGATAATGCATAGATAATTATCAGTGCTATTCAATGGGCAGAAAATCGCTAAGGCAGGGCACCTAACACATTTGTCATTAATTAGCCTGCCCTTATAATGTTTAGGTTTTTAAAATCTTTTATGTGCCAAATTTCAGGAAGTTGGAGGAGATAACAACGCATGATTTGCTGGAACCTGACTGAAAAGGACAAGCAATTGAAACATAAAATATTTTAAAAACCTAAACATTTTAAGGGCAGGCTAATTAATGACAAATGTGTTAGGTGCCCTGTCAATCTGTGTGGCATCAGGTGGTGTCAGATTGAAGGACTGTGAAACTAACGATGTACATCTGAGAAGGATATATAAATTAGAGTGCAGGAATTCAAGAGTAAATTGGTTACAGCAATAAATGAAATGGGGGGATCAAATATTTATACTTACCTCAAAAGACCAGGACAGGAAGTGCAATAGGCCACAACGTGTCTTTGCTTTGCAGAGTGTTTGGGCGGGAATCTCCGAACACCGCACCGGGCCGAAGAATCGCTGCAACTGCGCCATGCCGCCTCGACGCTGGCACACAACTCTCCGAGGAGCGGAGAATCGGCGCCATTTGTGCCGGTGCGTTTGGCGTGGCGCCAGTCATGGGCTGCTGTCCGCGACCAGGCCGACGATACTCCAGCGTTGAAGGGCCGAGTGGCTGCGCGGAAACGGCAGAGTCCCACCGGCGGCATCCACACCTGCTTGCAGTCGGTGGGAACTCTACGCACAGGGTCGGGGGGGGGGGCAGCCTGTGGGGGGGAGGGGGGGGGAGGGGGGGAGGAGGGTTCCTTCACCGGGGGGGGGTGAGGGGGGCGAGGGGCCTCCAATGGGGTCTGGTCTGCAATTGGGGCCCACCGATCAGCGGGACGGCCTCTCCAGCCCCAGCCCTATTTTGATACGCGGCCGGCCTCTGAACCCCCATGTCATGTTGCGTTGGGGCCGGCGCGTTGAGGGAGTCCTCCACGCATGTGCGGGTTGGCGTGGTGCCCAGTTGGTGCAGAGAAGGCCAGCTGGAGCGGCGTGAACCACTCCAGCTCCGTGCTGGCCCCCTGTGGGGGCCAGAATTGGTAGTGCCTGCGCCCGTTTCATGCCGTCGTGAAACGCAATGGTGTCCACAATGGCGCGGGCACTCTGCCTCCATTTCGGAGAATCCCGCCCTTTGTGTCCTCCTCACAGCTTACATTCCTACATAGCTTTGAATCCCAAGTAAACCTAGATACATAACTGCTGGCCTCCTTTCCTAAATTATTAATATGGATTGTAAATAGCTCAAGCTTTTTGGAAGTGATCATTGCAGCATTCCCTTATTTATAGCCAACCAACATTGAAATATCCCATCTTTCTCTATTCTTTGCTCCTGTCCATTAAACCAATCCCTTATCCATGCTAATGTATTACCTCCAGCTCCATGAGCCCTTATTTTATGGATTAACCTTTTGTGAGGTACAGTATAAAATACCTTTTGGAAATTCAAGTATACATCAGTAATTAAAAATCAGGAAAGCAACTGGATGGCAGAAGGACTGTTGTTGGAAGAAGCTATTCCTTCTGATAACATAGGGATAGGAAGGAGCTATGCCACTGCAATGGCCTTCACCAGAACCAATGGTTAAATCGGACTGCAGAAAGATCATTCAACTAATAAAGAGAGTTGAGGGCGCACTCATAAAGAGATGCTCTTCAAGCAGAGGGAGCATAGATTTGTGAAAGAGTATATGTTATGTCTGATTAATCCAGATCAATTCTATGCTGAAGTTACAACAACTTATATTCTGAAGCACTTTTAATTTAGTAAACTGTCCTGAGGTGATCGGGGTTATGGGGGAAGGAAGGAGACTGGTGGTGAGCAGAATATCAACCATGATTGATGGGCTGAATGGCCTAATTCTACTCCTATGACTTATGATCTTATGGTCTAATTGCACTTCATAGAAATGTTATCGGGCAACAATTTACATCAAGCCGCACAAAGACACATGAGAACACGTGACTTCAAACTTCATCAAGAAGATAGTTTTAAGAGGCAATCTAAAGGAGCTGAAGAAGATGAGGAGGCAGAAAGATGATGGAAGAGAATTCCAGAGTTTAGCGCTGATGCAACTGAAGGCATGTCCATGAAATATAATGTGGGAAAATATGAATTTGTCCACTTTGGACAAAGTGTTTGAAACAAACATGTTGGACTTTAACCTGGTGTTGTAAGACTTCTGACTCCACTTTGGTTGGAAGAGTAAAAACGGAGCATGTTATCTAAATGGCGATAGATTGCAGAGCTCTGAGATGCAGAGGGACTGAGGTGTCCTAGTGCATGAGTCACAAAAGGCTGGTATAGCAAGTATTCAGGAAAGCTAATGCAATGTTATTGAGAGGAAAATTGAATATAAGGGTAAGAAGGTTACACTTCAGTTATACAGGTCACTACTGAGACCAGGGGCAGAAACTTACCATATTTTTCCAAAGTTTCATGTTCCGTAGAGAAAAAACCGGGGACAATCCCGCCGTGGCAGTGGTAGGAACATTCACCGTATATTCAGCCTCTTTAACAACATTTTTTTCTCTCCACTTGAATCACATCACGCTCATGGTGGCTTGTCTCTGGTACGCTCGCCTTGGGAGAAAAATCTCTGATTCAGTAGAGCGCTCCTTTGAAACGGCACTTTTACAAGTCCAACCAGGAGGGAATGGCTGTCAGAAAAACTAAACCAAATTTTACAGAGTGAGCCCTTAGCAAACTTCTCGATGGTGTTGAGCAGAGGCAGGAAAAGCTCTACCCACGATCGGGCAGGCGTCCATCCAGCCCCGCCTGGGAGGCCATGGCTGCGATTGTCAGGGACAGCGCACTCCAAAAGAGGATGGGGCTGCAGCGGCGTAAGAAGATGCATGATCTTCTTCATGTAGCCAAGTACGACCACCTCCTCATGTCTCCTTCAGCACCCCATAAAACAGCTCTCTCACCCCCTTGGTGATCAAACTAACATCCATCTCGTGGGATCACAGGACTTGTCATGCTTCCCCTCAATCATCTGCTCAGCAGTTCTGCTGCCCCTCAAATGCCCTCCTTCACTCACGTCCCATGCATGCCACTCTCAATCCCCATCTGATATGGCATGACCCGCTACACTCTTCCCATCTGTCTCATACAGGCCAAATTCAAGCAGACACAACCGCCGGATTGATGTCCGAGCTAAAGACCCTAACCGTATTTGAGGAATGAACCCTTAGGTTTGCTGGTGAAGAGCAGGACGGCTTCTGTGCAGAGAGTAAGGTCGAGGCAAAGACATGTGAGGCCCACAACACATCCAGCCATGGTGCAAGCCTCACATGAGTGACCTTTCTCCTGTCAGCATTTGCCTCTCTCGCACTAATGCCATCTCCCTTCCATTGCAGATCAATCAGCAGACCAGCATGGGCCATTGTCAAGGCCCTTGGACACCACAGACCTGAGTAGCTCCAAGTCAAACATCTGGGAGACCAGCAGTGAAGAGACGTCATTCCTGTCACACGAACCTCCACCAGCGCAGGTACCCACAGCTTGATGAGATGAAGTAGTAGGCAGGCCTCTGGGTCACTCACTGGTGAGCACTCACACCCGATGATCCACATCATCCCTGTGGGAGGTGGGAGCGACATTATGCTGCCATCCTCACACTGTGCAGGGATGAAGCGCCAAGTTTGCGTGGGGGCTTGTGGAGCTTGGTGCCAAAGCGTGGCGGCTCTTTATGGGAGATCAAAGTGATATTTAATGCAGGTGAAGGCAGGGCTGACCCAGGAATCCCGCACTGAGGAATGCTGGAGCTCAAGACTCTGCTGAGCCCAAGGTTGATGACATGTCCTGGGTCCGGTCGCCCCAGAGATGCTGGAGCTGGAAAGGCAGAGTCGCATGCATCAAGAAGGGATGACAGCATCCCTCCTCAGACTGCAAGACCGACTGGAAAAGTCTCATCGTCTTCAGTCTGAGGAGATTAGGCCATTAGTCCGATGCAACGAGGCCAATATTGTGAGGGTGGCGTCAGCAGTGAAAACCTTGGTTCTGGATATGCACGCCATAGCGGGGGATGTCCGCTCCATGGTGCAGTTCATGAACTCCATTTCTGATGTCATGAGATCCATGGGGCAGAGCTTCTAATGTATGGTGCAGGCACCGGTGGGAATCTATGAGTATCAGCGCCAGAGGACTGCAGGGCATCTGGATCTTATTCCAGTTGCCCCTGTATCCCATGGAGGAACCCAAGGACTCCCAGGCACCTAAAGGGAAGAAGGTCAGCAGGAACACAGCCTGGGGCCTTTCATCCAGGAGACCCTGTGGGTATCCAGTCCCAATGACAGCCCACTCCCTGTCAGTGATACACCTGCAGCCCCTCACACTGAGGAAGGCAGCACTGCAACAGCCATTCTGCCTAAATGCAAGCTGGGACCCTCAAACCCCTACTCCCAGAGGGCACATGTCATGGTCAGCTCAGGCAAAGGACATGATGTCAGCAGGTCATTCCAACCTCAGATGTGGATCCTGGAGATAAACCTAGATGTAGCATGTGAGTGATGAAGAATAGGAAACAATAGAGTCCAACAATGGAGTGAGCACAGATAAAACTAGACACTATTAGAGAAAATAGACCATTATAATAACTAGCTAGCATTAAATATAACTTTGATCACCCACAAAGAACCACCACGCTTTGGCACCAAGCACTGCAAGCCCCTTGGCAAACCCGGCGCTTAATCCCTGCAGTGTGAGGATGGCAGCATAATGTTGCTCCCACCTCCCACAGAGATGATGCAGTAGATCATTATAGCGAGTTTCAATTGGTGTTTGTGGCCTCTGAACGGACATGATTAGCCACCTGCTGAGTGGGTACCATTTGCCCCCGATGAGCCATCTCTCCAGCCACTGCTCTCCCTCAAAGTTGGCTGGGATCGGTAAGCGCCCCAAGATGTAACTATCATGGACGCTCCCCGGGGAATGGGCACAGACCCGCATATTTCTGCACATTGCCGGATCACAGGTGAGTTGGATATTGAGGAAGAGATGTACCTTGCAATTGACAAATGGTGTTACATGCTGCCATAGGAAATGCAGAACCAAATAGGCTCAGTCGATGATTGCTTTCACCTGGGGCATTCTGATATGTGGACAAAGTCCACGGACCTAGAATTTTGCTCGATTGCAATCAAAAGAATTGTCAGCTCGACTGGCTCCATAATTCTCCCGAATCAAAAACTGAGAAATCAAAGTGAGCAATGAGGAGTCATGATAATGCTCTGACCCTCAACTCTCTCAGCAGCTGGGGCATCCACATCTATGTCATAGAGTGATACAGTATGGAACAGAGCCTTTGGCCCATCAAGCCTGCAATGACGAAACAACGCTGGCAGATCTATAGAAATCCCACATTCCAGCACTTGGCCCATGGCCTTGAGTGTTATGACATTTTGAGTGCTCATCCACCTATTTTTTAAAGGTTGTGTGGTTTCCCACCTCTACTACCCTACCAGGCAGTCCATTCCAGACTCCCACCACCTGCTGGTTCGCAGGAATGGAGGTTTTTTAAAAATAAATTTAGAGTACCCAATTCATTTTTGTCCATTAAGGGCAATTTAGCATGGCCAATCCATCTACCCTGCACATCTTTGGGTTGTGGGAGCGAAACCCACGCAAACACGGGAAGAATGTGCAAACTCCACACGGACAGTGACCCAGAGCCTGGACCGAACCTGGGACCTCGGCGCCGTGAGGCCGCAGTGCTAACCACTGTGCCAGCGTGCTGCCCTCTATGGATTAGAGTTAACATTTCATTTTAACAGTTTTTCGTCAGATCCAATGATGCACCAAAGAGCTGAGCCATTAAAGCATCATAATCCGCACCCAATCTACACAGGATAATCAGCACTGATTTCTAATCAAGCAAACATTTCTGGTAAAATCAAGATGCATTATCACTTCACATCACAGAATTATCATTATGGCCTTAGTTATGAATTAGTAAATAAATAACACAACTAAATGCTTCATTTCCAGCACCCAGGACAATCAGTAAATGTCCATACATGTCTATTTTTGACATCAAGACCTATCTTGCACTTTAAGTTAATTAGCTTTCTCTTTCGAGAAATGAAATATATTTGCGCAATTCAGGGAGAAAGGAAGGTGATAATTATTATTGGCCTTTTTTAAAAATCACACGCGTATCAAAACGATGGTGCAAAGTGTATTAGATTAGTTTGTACCATGGCATGTTGCTGGAATATAATTTTTATGCTTGAGTTTATAAACATGACTTTCAACAGTAGGTGCCGATTTTGACTTACGCATGTAGTCACATCGATAAAGTTTTATTTTGTATCACAGCAACATTTTGTATTAATATTAAAAACTCATTTTTCCACATTAGGAAGCTCAAGTTCACTTTATCGTTTCTGCCTCAAGCAACGTGTGGAGGTGGGGAACAAATAGCAAATTGAGAGCTTCCTGATTGATGAGCTTAATTGCTCAGATAAACAGCAACTAAACATGTTTACACAGACACCATCAGACATATTTTTGTTCCTTTAATAGCTTACATATATTCAAAGGCATGAATATGTTAGGACCAAAATCAACAGTTGTCGTGTCTGTTACAGGCAGAGGTGGTCAAAATTCAATCCCTGTCAGGGCAATAAAGTCAAATTTGAAGCGAAACCTATGGCTTAACTGCCCGCAAGATGTGGTCTTTCCTTGAAAAAAAATTATTTCTATGGCATTTTTGTTTCATTTCGTAATACAGGACATGGCTGATGGGTGGTTTCATACATCATGTAGGTTTCATGCATCATGTATGTTTTCAAAAGCAGAAATAAATTATTGTGACGTGTGTGTTAAGAGAAACTGAAGAGTGGGAAATTAAAACCCTCTTAAACCAGGTAAAGAAAAATACATCGCTATATAAATATGCTGTGATAAAAATCTACTGCAAGTGAGATGCAATGTTTTTTAGTGTTGCTGTGTTAGCACAGTCAACAGCCGCAGTTATGAAATCTGCCTGCTCATACTGCTCCAATATTTTCCCCAGCATGAAAATAAAATGATAATTATTGCAAATTGATGTATATGGGGACTTAACGGTGTAAAATCACACTGTGCAATATAAGCTTACAAATACAATAAGACGGTTGAGTGAGAAAAAAATGTTTGGTATCTTAATGGACGATTTAATTCATGGAACAAATGCAAAACAAAATAATTTCATATTTACACATTAATGATAATATAACAGGGTGTGAATTCCCAGTTTCGTAAGACTTTAAGAGCGAAAAACAAATTAGCACCTCTCCTGGTTTTTTGTTTTTGCTGCCCATCTCGAAACATGAGTAGTTTCAGGCTGCAGACCACATTTCCAGTGTGAGGCAGTTCTGGGCAAATTGCATATGGATTATGGCTGGTGTTTAGCACATTAAACCACAGCAAGGAGCTAGACGTATAGTGGGAAGAATGGAACTCAAACCAGATTGGCTAAATTTGGTTCAGTGTGGACGCATTAGTAGGAAATTCTTATTCAATTCACAAAATCTGAGTAATATCCTCAGTAGTTGATGTCAGAGTGCCTGGGAATGTTTCCATTATCATTTATTCAAAAAATATTCGGCAAAATTCTCCACCTCGCCGCAAATGTGAACCGTGATCGGGTGGAGAATCAATCATCCGGTTAAAATCGAGGTCCACGCCCAGCGTTGATTCGGGCACGATGGTGATAACGAAGTCTACACTCCACGTCGGTGGCGGCATGCAAAACCGACATTTGCATTCATTGAATGGGATTAGCGGGTTGGACCCAGTATGCTCCGGCCTTCCACGATGCTCCTCTCCTCTCAGGCCGAAGTCTCGCACGTGTGAATTACTACAAGGATTTACAAATGTGGACTGGGCGCCATGGCTGTGGAAGGGGAGCGGGAGTCTCACAAAAACACTGAAAAACCATTGAAAACCGTTGGGATTGCTGGGGATGGCTGCCCCGGTCGGGGGCAGAAGCAGGTAGTGACTTGGTGCCATGTCCGTGGACTTGTGGTTTCCCCTTCGGGATCAGGGTGGCCTGGCTCAGACTGCCATTGCAGGAGTCTGTCTTTAAACACACCCCTGACTGCTCACACTGCTGAGTGCTGCTTGTGTCCTCTAACCAGAAGTTATCTGGTCATCTGGAAGCCCACACAGGCCACCCCTCTGGGCACCCCCATACCCCAGCTGTATCATCAAGGGCCAGGTTCAAACAGGAGCCCACCAGGTGTTGGCACTCCTCATTTCAGAGGAAGCAGGGGATCAGCGGAGCTCACCCCAACCAGTGGACACCTGTACCACAGCCTTTGGAACCCTCCCAGGTTCTCTGCCCCTCAAAAGTAGTCACCAGTGACCCCCACCCCTCCACAACATCAACTGTCTCCTCCAGGTGAGACTGGCAACACTAACTGCCTCCGCCACCACCTTCCAGGCAGTGTCCAGGAGGGAAGGCTTGAGTCTGCTGCCCACCCTGAGGAAAAGAGTGTCCCTGGCATGGAGCTGTGGGTCCACCTGGTACCCCTGACCTCAGGGGGCAGGTATTCTCTGAGCCATCTCGGTGTCTGCAGTGAGTACGTGGTAAGTGAAGTGCTTAACAACAGCTCCAGCTGCCAGGCTCATTGGTGCCTAACTCTGTCCCCAGTGGTTGGAACCCCATAGAGGGCTGGGAATTGCTTGGAATTTGCACCAGCAGAGTACTGGTCCATTAGCATGTCCTAAATTGCTCGCTGAAGGTCGCCCACAATGGGGATTCAGTCCTTGCATCAACTCTTATTGTGGGATTCTCCATTCAGCAATGCCGGAATCCCGAAACGCGAGTGGGTGGAGCATCCCGCGTGAGCCAAAAATCGTGGCAGGTGTCGGGTGTCTGATGGAATGCCATGCTCCAGTGCCTGGACAGCGGAGTCAATCCTTTCTACTCTACATGTACAGTAAACTCCGTTAGTATAGCATTAACGGGCCCAACCTGGTATTCTCCGGGGCTACTGCGATGCTCTGAACCTCCCAGGAGGAATTACCGACAGCAAGGTTCACTCGTGGTTTTAGAAATACACCTATATAATCCCCACCCCCAGCGCCCCTCTGCAGCCAGCCCAGCCAAGTCCAGCCTATCCCATCCCTCACATCTTTATGAAAGAGCACCGAGGCAGTTTGGAACTTTTGTGCACTGGTGTTTACTTTAAACATAACAGGTGAACATTTCTATAACAGTTTGTGCCCCAGCCCCTAACGATATCCTGTGCCCTGCATTCATGCCAACTTAATTGGCGTCAACCTTTCTAGCCTTATGGGTCCTAACGCTATGTCTGTGAGGATCCCTAGGCAGTTTTTTCAGGAGTGGAGGCGACCTGCTGCGATTCCCACTGTGTGACCTTGGTCCCCTTTAGCAGCTGTCCACTGGAGCGACCGGTTCTGGATGGGCCCGACAGTCACTCGGGTGCCCCAGTTGGCATGGTGCAACCCTGTTCTGCCCATTGCCCACTGGATGCGTCAGGGACAGAGTGGAGGGGGTGGGGGGCGTGAGTCTGAGGCACTGTGGTATTCCAGCACCTGCCCTATGGAATTCCACGGCATGGACCCCATTAGCCCTCATCCCTCGGGGTGTCCAGTGGCCCCCAGGCTACTCCTGGCGATGGGGGTGCAATTGGAGTGAACCTGGGCTCCACTGCCACCTGGCACAGCAAATCTTGGAGGCCTGCTCTCATCTCAACCAGGGTTTCCATGCTGGCAGCCATGGAACACAGGGACTGGACCACATCCCTCTGGGAGTGACTCCAGTCAGCCAGCACCAGGGCAATACTGTTGATGCCCTCAGCCATAACCCGTTGTGACTGGCCAGGCTCAGGAGCACTGCTGCAGTGTCCAGGTGGCCCTAGTACATAGCTGCATGTGACAGGGCAGCCCTATCCTGTGCCTCGGCGACTGTCCGCATAGAGTGCCCGGGTATTGGTCATCCTGACCCATGGCCGATACCTATGCCCCCCAACGCCTCGACTGTGGATGCCACCCGTGCGGTGTTGACCTGGATAGCACATATGGTCGGCACCACATCCTGCCCCTGCAGGAGGTTGGACTCCTCCACTGCACCTGCGGATGCTGGATGGTTAGAGACAACCCATTATGTAGTCCCTTGCTCTGTGTCAGCATCTTCATTATTGATGGGACTGCACTTTCCAGAAGCCCGAGACCCATCTGGATGGCAGCTAGCCCCTGGGGTCGGGCTGCCTCCGACCGTCCACTCCCTCGGGTGCTCCTACCTCCACCTGATGCACATGTGTGATGCACACCAGATAGTGCGCCAAGAGTCTCTTCAGTAACATGCCCAACTGAGGATGGTGGAGGGTGTTGGTGACAGCTATGACGGAAAGTCAGTGTCGGCCCTGGACTGGTGCTCAGGGATGGCCCGGGCTGATATTTGGGGGCTTGCATTGCTGTCCATTGCCGGCTCCTTGCTGGACTCCGCTTGGTGCCCCATAGCACACACGTTTAGTTGGGTGTTTCCTGCCACTCGGAGCACCGAGAAATACCATGCTATCGAACAGCCATTCAGGTCGATCGGGGGCCTCAGCAGGGAATGCGTGGCCGAGGCCACTCATTGTCCTGTTTTCTGCACTGAGGAGCTCCCACAATGGGTGGAATTCACATTGCGACGTCTCGGAAGATCACGTTTGATATTATTTCATACATTTAAATTCATGGAAATCAGGTTCAGGCCCTGATTACTTTGCTGGCGGGGGACAGAGAAGGTCTCAAACTGAGATCTCACCGCCACAAATCCCATTACGGGCTTCTTGCGAGAGCTTGTGACCATAGGGCAGCATGGTATCACAGTGGTTAGCACTGTTGCTTCACAGCGCCAGGAACCTGAGTTCGATTCTCCGCTTGGGCCACTGTCTGTGCGGAGTCTGCACGTTCTCCCTGTGTCTGCGTTCATTTCATTCATGTGCTCAGGTTTCCTCCCACAAGTCCTGAAAGATGTGCTTGTTGGGTAAATTGGACGTGCCGAATTCTCCCTTAGTGTACCCGAACAAGTGCCGGAGTGTAGCAACTAGGGAATTTTCACAGTAACTTCATTGCAGTGCTAATGTAAGCCTATTTGTGACATTAGTAAAGATTATTTTTATCAGTGGATTTGCACCCACAAAAAACGGGCCAGAAGAATCACGCCCATGATCATTTATCATTCTAATACCCACACAGGGACATCTTATTTTCTGCACTACTGGCTAGAATGTGAAATATGTTTGATTTTTCTTTCCCACTCCCTAGACAGAGTGAGACTAAGAGCGATACTGCAAGTTACTGCCCCAGTTGAGGTTACTTAACAGACCGTCAATTGACCTTGACTTAGTGACATTTTTGCCCCCTTTGTTGGTACTGGTCTTGATGTCTAACATCAGCTGTCAACTTTTACAACAGCATCACAACTTACTTTAAAATCAAAGTCACAATTGGAAAAATATTGTCACTATGTTACATTTTATCCCAAGGACGGGATTCTCCATCCTGCCGCACCTGTTTTCTGTGCGGCGTGCCCCCGCCAGCAGCGGGATCCTCCTTCCCGAAAGCCGGCCAATGGGGTTTCCCATTGTGGGCACCCCCATGCCGTCGGGAAATCAGCGGGCGTGAGTGCGCTGCTGGCAAAGTGGAGAATCCTGCCGATGGAGAATCCAACCATAGATCTTTTGTTTAGCCATAAATGCAGAACAATTAACTCTAGGGGCTGGTTTAGCTCACTGAGCTAAATCGCTGGCTTTTAATGCAGACCAAGCAGGCCAGCAGCACGGTTCGATTCCCGTACCAGCCTCCCCGGACAGGCGCCAGAATGTGGCGACTAGGGGCTTTTCACAGTAACTTCATTGAAGCTTACTCGTGACAATAAGTCATTTTCATTTTTCATATAATACAAATATTTACTAATTGACTATTTTGATCCAAATATCCTGATCTGAGCACAACCATAACACAAGCAGCATATTTTTTGCTTAAGAAACTGTGCAACACTTAGGATTTGAATGTGTTTCTATTGCAGTAAAACAGAATGCATAAATCACATTGCATGCCTGCTGCATAGCTTCCAAATAATTCAGCTGTATGGCAGCAGTTATCATATAGCACTACAAAGGTTTTACAGGAAAAGAAAATTCAAAAATAATGATGAGTTGATGAGCATGGTGCAAATGTGCAGCAAGGACATGACATGGAACTGCCTTGAAGATGTAGATGCTTAGCATGGCAATGTTGCTTTGATGAGGCTAGCAACAGGACTTGATGCCTTGATCAACTTCATTGCCTGATTTTCACAAATGTTTTGTGAAAACTAAATATAGATTTTTTTCTGGTTAAATCGGACCTATAGATTTCACATCTCGTATATATACCTTTAAGATAAATTTCTGTGGATGCAAAGCATTATGATTGTTAAATCCGCCAATTCTAAACAAGAAAATACTTGTGAATGGCCTAGGAAATAAAAAAAACAGAAACAAAAAAAACCCCCACTCATTCCAATTAACAGTTCCCTTTCTTGACACCTCTAAAAGAATGATTTTGAATCAGGTAAGTTATCCTGTGGGAAAATTAGTTAATTTTGCTAAAGTGTCTTAATAATTACAGTGACATCAAGGTTAATTGCTTAATCTGTATTGCCATAGTGCAGTCCTGTAGAAATCCCCACACAATCTGTTCTATAATTAGTGCCAGAATTATTAGTAAGACTGCAGGCTGTGACCTAAATAAAGTTTTTTTTTAAAAAAGTGATAATCAACAAACATAGCCTGTCCTCAGATTTCTATGCAGAATTTTTTAATACATTATATAAAATAGCAATTTTGGTAAATTCCCTTTCAGAGAAAAAGCGACTGACCATCATGAACTTTTCAGAACAGAAACATGAATACAAATGGGATGACAAGTTAAACTTCAGTGGTCTTACACAGAATTAAAATGCAACAATCGTGTATTTGCGAAGTTGCTCATTGTGTTGGTAAAGTTGTGTTTGAATGAGCTTAAATATTTCACTTTTGTGTGGAATAGCAGTTTCTAACTGCAAGCGCTTCCTCAGAACTCAGTCCTTCATGTTTGCAATCAAATTTTATTTTATTTTTTTGATTAGGATTGAGTGCTGCATCTTCAAAGAAGCGAAACATGTAGGTATTACATCTCTGGGCTTAACTAATATGAACCGTAAGAAACGGTTTTGGAATACATTTTATTTGCCTTTCTCCTCTCCTGTGTCCTACAACTCCTGATCTTTCTTGAGCGCGTGGGACAGTTGTTTTTTGCATATTCTATTGGCATTTATCTAGCCAGTAGTTTACTAATGACAAACACACAATAGCGGAATACTAATGCACCTGTAAATAACTCATTCAACACACTCAGCAAAGATTGATCTTTCTGTCGCCCTTTAGACAGACTGAGGACATGTTGTTTCTTCCAAAAGACGCAGCTCTCCTTGATAGACTTGGGTACAGGTGTGTCATTTGTGTCCCTGAGGAAACCTCCAGGCAATGTGCAGACAGAGAAAGATCAGCATTTATTGAACTGAAATTAATTTAATGACCAACAGTCCTTCAAAATAATGATTAACGTTAGCAGTGATATATGCCTTCTGCTGTCTTTCCTTCAACAAAGCTGCATAAGCATGAATTAAGGCAGTAAAATAATCAAAGTCAGAGACACCAGATGAATGTTGAAATGTTACAATTATAATAGGATAACAAATTAGCAAGAATTTAAGACATTGCATCACTTCTCTTATAGATTATTGAATTCATAAAAATGAAGTTGTTGTGGACCTTGAAAACTTTGATATGTTACATTATTTCTCATTTCTCCTTTTCAATACAAGGGACTGGCCTGACTTGTATTTCTCCTTTCGAGTAGTCCAATCATTTCCAGCCGTATTGCTCAAAAGCACAATGTGATCATCCCCATAAAGAGAAATTCAGTTTAAGATGTATCAAAAAATACAAAGGGAAGTTTTATTGATAACCAAACGTAGTCTTCTTCTACATTTATTCCACATTTACGCATCATAAATAAGAACTCGAGATGTTATTTTACAGCTATCCATCAAAACACATCATGTTGAATTAATCACAGTTCAATGCTGCTTGGCTGAAGCCGTAACAGCACTCCTCAGGTAGTCCTCCAACACAGTACAGATGGAAGATTACACCTCGCCATGTGTGGTTACCGTACCTCTCATGCCTACATCTTTCATCATCTATATATTTTAAACTTAAGCAAATAATATTATCAGCCCGACGTAACATGTAGCTGGTCCTGAGAATGCCTTTATTTCTTGCATCTTTTGGATATCTCCGTACTACTCTGTACTTTATTAGTGTCACAAATAGGCTAACATTAACACTGCAATGAAGTTACTGTGAAAATCCCCTCATCGCCACTTGCTATGGCACCTGTTTGGGTACACTGAGGGAGAAATCAGAATTTCCAATTCACCTAACAAGCACTTTTTACGGGACTTGTGAGAGGAAACCAACACAGACACAGGGAGAATGTACAGTCTCCGCACAGACAGGTGACCCAAGCCAGGAATCGAACCCAGGTTCCTGGAGCTGTGAGGCAGCAGACCTAACCACTGTGCCACCATGCCACCCATACGTGGAGCATTGTTCCTTCATTGTCCATTTCTGGTCTATTTTATTGAATTTAATTTTGTCTATGGAAATGCCTGCAATACGTAAGCAATTTTTGAGCATGGTCAACTTTGTGACAGTCTTTTGTGGTTTGCTTGTATTCCAGTTGATCTGATCTTTGCTGAACTATGATCTCTTCCTCTTTACCTTCTGATAGCTAACTCCTGATATCCATTTGTCACATGAACTTCTGTAAAAATATAATTAATTATACTGCAAAGAGTTCCATAGTCAGAAATAGCCTTTAGTTCAATTTATGGTTTGGATTGACAAATCCACTAGAATTCTTCAAGGAGGTTACCAGTTGAGTTGATGAGAGGGTGCCAGTGGATGTGGTTTATTTGAAATTTCAGAAGGTTTTCGGCAAAGTGCCACATGAGATTGGGGGTAATGCATTGAGATAGATAGAAAACGGGTTGGCAGACAGGTAACAAAGAGTAGGAATAAAAGGGTCTTTTTCCAAGTGGCTAGTGGGGTATTTCAGGGCTCAGTACAAAGACCCCAGCTAGTCACAATGTATATCAATAATTCAGATGAATGAACTAAACGTGATATCTCCAAATTAGCAGATGACACAAAGCTGTGTGTGTGGGTGAGCCGTGAGGAGATGCAGAGATGCTTCAGTTTGATTTGGACAGGTTGAGTGAGTGGGCAAATGCATGGAAGATGCAGCATAATGAAAATGAAAATGAAAATGAAAGGAAATGAAAAATGAAATGAAAATTGCTTATTGTCAAAAGTAGGCTTCAAATGAAGTTCCTGTGAAAAGCCACTAGTCACCACATTCCGGCGCCTGTTCGGGGAAGCTGGTACGGGAATTGAACCATGCTGCTGGCCTGCCTTGGTCTGCTTTAAAAGCCAGCTATTTAGCCCTGTGGTAAACAGCCCCTGTGGATAAATGTGAGGTTGTCCAATTTGGTAGCAAAAATAGGAAAGCGGATTATTATCTAAATGGTTACAGATTGAGAGAGGGGAATGTGCAATGAGATGCGGGTATCCTTGTACACCAGTCACTGAATGTAAGCATGCAGGTACAGCAGACAGTGAAGAAGGCAAATGGTCTGTTGGCCTTCATAGCGAGAGGATTCGAGTACAGGAGCAGGGATGTCTTGTTGCAGTTATACGGTGCCTTGGTGAGACCACATCTGGAATATTATGAGCAGTTTTCATCACCTTATCTGAGGAAGGATGCTCTTGCTATAGAGTGAGTGCAGCGAAAGTTTACCGGACTGATTCCTCAGTCGGTGGGACTGACGTATGAAGAGACATTGAATCTGTTGGGATTATATTCACTGGAGTTTAAAAGAATGGGGGGGATGCCATCGAAACCTATACAATTCCAACAGGACTAATTGTGGTAGCTGCAGGACGGATGTTCCCAATGGCGAGGGAGTCCAGAACAAGGGGTCACAGTATAAGGATACAAGGTTAAACCATTTAGGACTGAGATGAGGAGAAATTTCTTCTGCAAGGTAAGTATTACAGATGTAATGCTTCCCACTGCGCCTGTCTGAACTGCTCTCTAGCTTCCAGACTGGGGTCCCTTTTCTGGGAGATGGGGGGCGGGTGTCTGTCAGCCCAGGGCTGGGCCGGAGAATTCCCTCGACCAGCGAGAATCGTGCCACGCTGCCCCGACACCGGCACGCGATTCTCCGCAGAGCGGAGAACTGCCGCCCTTGGCGCCGGCTTGGTTGGCGTGGCGCCGGTCGGGGGCCACTCTATGCGGCCCGCCCTCTGATTCTCGGCCCGTGTTGGGCCGAGCGGCAATCATAAAAATGCAGAGTCCCGCCGGCACCGTCCACACCTGCTCTCAGCTGGCAAGAACTCGGCGTGGAAGGGTCGGGGGGCGGCCTGTGGGAGGGGAGGGGGAGTCCGCCCATGGTGGGGGAGGGGGGGGAAGGGCCTCCGATGTAGCCTGGCCTCTCTCTGGCTGGGGGCCTCCTTTCTTGTGCGCCGGCCCCTGTAGTCCTGCGCCATGTTGCGTCGGGGTCGGTGCGTTGAAGGGAGCCACTGCGCATGTGCGCGTTGACGCCGGTGCCACTGCGCATGCGCGGATCCCGCAGTGCCCAGTTCATGCCGGAATTAGCAGCTGGAGAGGCGTGAACCCCTCCAGTGCTGTGCTGGCCCCCTGTAGGGGCCAGAACTGCTGATCCTGAGGCCATGTTGACACCGTCGAGAGACGCGACGGCGTTTCCGACGGCGTCAACACTTCGCCTCAGGATCACAGAATCCCACCCAGAGTCTGTGGAGGGGATTCCTATAGGCAGTAGGTCCCTGTGCCCCCCTCCTCCCATTACAGGGTGGTAGAGGAGACATGGGCAGGCAGTGCATTGTTGGCGGGGGGATGGCCCTTGGATGGGCTTGCATGGTCTCTACCAGATTGGCTCTGGGATACTGAACCTTGAGGCGGGTCAAGGGCTCTCTTGGCCCATTGCGAGGTCCACCATGTCAGGTTCACGATTGCTGAGACCATAAGTGATCTGCGCGCACATGATTCCGGGTTGCGTGGAACGGAGAATTACATCCCCCTGCCAGAGCACATCATGGACCTTGTTCACGCCAGCAGTGGGGGGGGGGGGGGGGGGGGGTGCGTGGCAACCACCAATCACGAATTTCCGCCCGATGCCTGATTCTCAGTCCCATCGGGAAATGTACTTCGAGCAGACCAGAATGGAGGATCCCACCCTGTATGTTTTCAAGAAGGAGTTTGATATAGCTCTCGGGGCTAATGGGATCAAAGGATACTGAGGTTACTGAATTGGATGATCATAATGAATGGTGGATTAGGCTCAAAAGGCCAAATGACCTCCTCTTGCTCTGACTTTCTATGTGCCTATGGGTTTGTTTATGCCCACCTTGGCATTATTAAACATAATGCAAATATGTAGAATTTCTGTGCTTGCCATTGGAAGGGTAAATTACACATTCATTAACCACCACAACATTAATGGACCAGAATTTTCAGGATCCAGGCATGTCATGGTCTGCTCAATCAGTTAGACTCTTCCCTGCACCCTTCAGCTCTCAGTACCTTTGTCCCGTTGGTTGTCGGAAGTGCAATTTGACATGAGATGCAGCAACGGCATCAGCGCATGTGGTGAATGATACGATTAACAGTAGTTTCATTTATTAAGGAAATACAAAGGATTTGGAAATAATCAGAGTAAGGATTCAGAAGGAGGGCAAATTAAATGGGTAAATTAAATGCCTAATCAGGTATTAAAGAGAAGGGAAGATTGAATTGAGAGAGTAAGAAAAAGGCAGAAAGCAAAAAAAAACCTTTTTAAATGTAAAGTTGGACATTTTAACAAAGCCAACAATGGTTCATCATCTGAAGGAATGGGTCTCCACACTTCTAATTGCTCACTTTGAGGGCTAGAGAAGTTTATTGGCAGTCAGTGATCATTATTGTAGTGATCTCTATATGTGCATGTACACAAGGGGTTAATGTGTAATCAGTAGCACCACATGATCACTAGAGGGCCGGACCAATAGGGGTATAAAAGGGAACCACATTAGGTCTCTCTCGCTCTCTCTTGGGTGCACTGTGACCAGGGCAATAGCAGACTAGTTCAGATGGCTAGTGGAGTTACATATAGTTACCGTAGTTAGACCTTGTTAACCTTATCACTAGTATCAAAGCTAAAGTAAAGAACTCGTGCAATTATTGTTACAGTTACTCAATAACCCTTTTGTTACTACTGGATGAGTTTGAGTCTTCTTCATCGAGATTCAGAAGACTTCATCACTAACCAAGGTTTGAGTAGCACATGTTACCTATCACACAGGTAACAAAACACAGTACCAGGCGTGTTGGCTTTAACAGAACTAGTTAGATTAGGTTAGACAAAAAGAGAAGAAAATTCAGACTGGATATTCGACTGTGGAAGACTTCTCAGCAAATGGATCCTCGACGACTAACTATGGGACTCATTGGACCTCTAGGGCAGCTGGAAACAACCAGTAATTTAACTTATGACTGGAAAAGATTTGAACAGATATATTTATCACAGCTAATGATTTAAGCACAGTGTCTGACACAACGAAAAGAGCACTACTACTCTCAACAGGAGGGATGAAGCTAGAGAAATCTATAATTGCTTAAATTACTTAGAAGGTGAAGACAACACCAAATTAGAAGTAATACTCAAAAAATGTGATGAACACTGGAAGAGCCAGTCTGGTGAGATGCTGGAAAGATTTAACTCTTGTCATGAATGCCAGAGGAACGGAGGGCTAATCACTGATTTTATTACAAATCTCAAGTTAATACCACAAGGCTGTGATTATGCTGATTTCAGAGACACTATGATAATAGATCAATTAATTTATGGACTATCTGACAAAAATTTGAAGGAAGAACTTTGACAAGATAAGTATCTAGCTCTAGAAACTGCTATACAAAAATGCCTTGCTTATGAACAAAAACAAAATTAATACTTTGAGTCTTTACAAACACAGAATCGTTATCTAGAAAACAAAATCGGTAAAAATGGCGTGAACACTCACCACGAGGCAGAGGCAGGGTTGAAACAGAAGAAATCATAAGTTCTGAGCGGCAGCCATTTTGCACATGCCCAGTCTGGCCAGGCCACACATGCGCACTACCCTAAAAGATGCAAACCGGCGAAAGTGTTCTGCGCAGGCGCGAGAAGTCGCGCATGCGCAGTTGCGAAGGGCGCACAGTAAAGGAAACTCGGATTGGGCAATCAAGCCCTACGCATGATGTCACGGGAAGAATGATGTCAGAGGTCACAGACCACGCCCACTTAAAAGGGAAATGCACAAAAATTAAAAAAAACGAAATTTAAAGCTGCAAAACTAAATTTTCCTCCCTCAAAAGACAGAACAATGCCTGAACTTACACCAGCAGTTGGAAATAACTTTCGCAACACCCTGGAACAAGCAGTCTGCACCACCCAAAGTGAAGAGCACAATGACAAATCCAAAACCCAAGAAGATGATTTGTTCATTGAACTTGAAGAGAACGGTAACAATTCCGAAACAAAAGGAGATGATTTGTCTACTGAACAATACACACAATACTACTCAGACATGGCTGAGTTATTTGGATATGCTGGTCAGAGCATCAGCAACACGGTTGCAAAGCTCAACACGACTCTACTCATGGTAGATGATTCCAATACTATGATGCCATGGCAGATCGTCGATACATTGGATGACAGCAACCTGTCAAATACCCAGGAAGAAGACGACGGCGCACAGAACGACTCAGTTGAGAGAGCACAGATCGACTCTACAGCGGGAACACTGCACGACTCCACAGAGAGAGCGATGAAAGACTCCACCTAGAGAGCGGTGAAAGACTCCACAGAGAGAGTGATGAAAGACTCCACAGAGAGAGCGATGCAAGCCTCTACAGGCAGCTCGGTGACAGACTCAAAAATGGAAGCAATTGAACATTCCATAGTGAACGCCATGCATGAACGAGACTATGCAAGTCTGCCAAGCTCATGTGAACAACAAAAAGAATATGACAGTCTACTCAGCTTATTTGAGCCACCAGAACCCAGCTCATTTAACCAAAAAGAAGACAGTCTACCCAGCTTATTTGTGTCACCAGAAGAAGACTATGAAAGTCTATCGAGTTAATTTAACCAACAAGAAGACAATGAATGTCTACCCACTGTATGTGAGACAAGTGACGAAGAAATCACAATTCTCATACAGGATGTGCAGGATCCCAGCGAGACTGACAGGTCTCAGCTCGTCTGCACAGAAGCACTCAACATTCAGAGGAGGGCTACTCATGAGTCCAGAGAGACCACGTCAAATGAAATCATGAAAATTTTGACTCCAGAAGAGGAGCACCAAGAGTCCAGAGAGACCACGTCAATTGAAATCTTGAAGATTTTGACTCCAAAAGAGGAGCACCAAGGAAGCAAAGAAGATGAATCAAATCCATCCCAAATGACTGATGTCACCAACATCAATGCAACATCAGATCATTCTCACAATTCTCGAGAAGAAACGTTCAATGTAACAGATACCACAAAGGACACCAATAACTGTGACAATGACTCACATCATCCACACGGAACACTTATTGAGCGCAACAGGAACAACAAAAACCGCAAGACACACAGCAGAAACAATGATGAAAACAACATGGAGCGCAACAAGAGCAACAACAACAACAAGAACTGCAGAAACAAGAACAACGATAGCAACATCAAAAAGTACCAGCACAACAACAAAAACTACAAGAACAACAACAAAACCATCAAGAAGCGTAACAAAAACAAAACAACAAGCACGACAAAAACAACAAAAAGAACAACAACAACAAGAACGAGAACGAAAATGACCAAGACAGAAACAACAACAATGAAACAAATGACCTGTACAACATGGTACAACTCTGCACATGAAGGAGAATTCCACAGCACACTGCAAAACAATGGCAAGAGTACAAACATGCCATGGCATTGCAACAAATCTCACAAATTCACACTTGCTCCACAACAAACAAGCAAACCAGTTTTCAAGAAAGATGACATGTAGAATCAATACCACAAACACAGGAAAAAGTCCAGGTCAGACAACAAAGGTGACATACAGAATCAATACCGCAAACACAGGAAAATGTTGAGGTCAGACAACAAAGATGTAGCACAGAATCGCAAGCATGGGAAAAAAAAGTATAAATCGGACAACAAAGTGATTTGACCATTCAAACACCTCATTGATGACTTCTTGGTGCTTAAACACAGGAACAATGACGTCCTTCACAAAGAAATAACATCAACATCACCACTTCAACAACAGACGAAGAAAGCAACTCGACCGAACAAACTCATAAAGTATGGACTCACAAAAAAATTTTTTTATTAAGATTGTACTCACAAATATTAATTGGCTTTGTATAATCATCAAGGTCATCACAACTTGTATGTAACATCATTTGTCTACCTATTTCTCACAAGCGAAAAAATCTAAGAGGCTAAATGTATTAATATTTGATGGACTAACTCATTGATTTTATGTAATGCATTTGCAAACTGCATCCATTATGTTTGTTCAATTTTCTTTATAACATACAGAAAATATGTAACACGAAAAAAAGGGATGTAGTGATCTCTATATGTGCATGTACACAAGGGGTTAATGTGTAATCAGTAGAACCACATGATCACTAGAGGGCTGGTCCAACAGGGGTATAAAAGGCAACCACATTGGGTCTCTCTCTCTCTCTCTTGGGTGCACTGTGACCAGGGCAATAGCAGACGAGTTCAGATGACTCGTGGAGTTACGTGTAGTTACCATAGTTAGATCTTGTTAACCTTATCACTAGTATCATGCAATTATTGTTGTAGTTACTCAATAAACCTTTTGTTACTCCTGGACAAATTCGAGCCTTCTTCTTCGAGATTCAAAAGACCTCGGGCGGGATTCTCCGACCCCCCCGCCGGGTCGAAGAATCGCCGGGGGCCGACGTCAATCCCACCCCCGCCGTGTCCTGAATTTTCCGGCACCGGAGATTTGGCGGGGGCAGGAATCGCTCTGCGCCGGTTGGCATGCCCCCGCCCCCCGGCGATTCTCCGGCCCGCGATGGGCTGAAGTCTCGATGCAGTCATGCTTTTCCCGCCGCCGTGGATCAAACCACCTACCTTACCGGCGGTAGCAGGCGGCGCGGGCAGGCTCAGGGGTTCTGGGGTGCGCGCGGGGCGATCTGGCCCCGGGGGTGCCCCCACAGTGGCCTGGCCTGCGATTGGGACCCACCGATCGGCGGGCGGGCCTGTGCCGTGGGGGCACTCTTTTCCTTCCGCCTTCGCCATGGTCTTCACCATGGCGGAGGCGGAAGTGACCTCCTCCCCTGCGCATGCACGGGGTTGACGTCAGCAGCCACTGACGCTCCGGTGCATGCGCGGACTTCCGCTGGCCGGCGAAGTCCCTTCGGCCCCAGCTGGCGTGGCGCCAAAGGCCTTCCATGCCAGCCGGCGGAGCGCCAACCACTCCGGCGCGGGCCTAGCCCATCAATAGAACATAGAACAGTACAGCACAGAATGTTAGGACTTGGCCCCTAAAGGTGCGGAAACTTCCGCACCTTTGGGGCAGCCCGACGCCGGAGTGGTTCACGCCACTCCATCACGCCGGGAGTCCCCGCCCCGCGGGTAGGGGAGAATCCCGGCCCTCATCACTAACCAAGGTTTGAGTAGTACATGTTACCTACCACACAGGTAACAAAACAATTACTCCAAAATTAAAAGATGACTCATGCTAAGAATTAATAGACAAATTTCTATGGCAAGTTTGATTGGAAATTAATGTGAAAAGTAGGAACTTTGTGCAATTCATGGGCTTGTTGAGGGTGGAATGTTGCATTCACCGAACTAGGCGCAGTGTAGTGCAAATCATCTAACAACTTGGAGTGATTCATAATTCTCAGGGTGTTTCTTCCTTTCTCAAGTCACGGGCTGATTTGTACATTCATAGCCACGTATGTCCTTGCCATAATTTCTCACAAATTCTGGCTCATTGGTGTTTAATTCAAACAAACTATTTTGGTGGTGCTAACAAAACCATTTTTACTGAATGCTGCCTGTCCACTTCCATGATGACAAATTGCAGTCCAGAGCTAATTGCAGTGCTGACTAGCTGAATGCACCACAGAGGATCCAGATTTGTGCAAGCCTCGCGCCAACTAAAGTTAGCAATTAAAGGTACCTCTTAAAGTCAACCTGCGCCTCTGAAAGGGAAGGTGATTTCCGGACGCAGCAGGTGCTGGAACTGTCTCACAAGGAAGAAGGAGGTGCAGTGGAGCAGCAGATCAGAGAAAAGGCTCCCAGGTTCTGAAGCGGAACTGGAGGTCATAGTCCATGATGGAGAAAGGAGAAGAGGCATCATGTTCCAACGGTGAGCAGGGGGGGAACACGATGCGATGGTGTACTGGTAGTGACACTGGACTGGTAATCCAGAGCCTTTGGGCAATGCTTTGGGGATCTGGTTCAAATCCCACCAAGGCAACTGGTGAAATTGTAATTCAATAAGAATCTGGAATTAGGAGCCTAATGATAACCATGAAATCATTGTTGATTGTTGTAAAAACTTTGGAGATACTCTCCAACTACCCATTAAGGGCAGGCATTTAAACTGCAGATTTTAATTGAACGCAACATATTTAACAAGTGTCTTAACGGTGTGTAGAAGTATTTTTAATAGTTTTGTTTTTTGCTCCTTCTTTTATACAGATATTGCTGTTGTTATTGGTTCATTTAAAGTAATTTTTAATTTTTATGATTAACGAGGATTATTTATAAGTAAATATGGATTTGGTTATTTGTTTTAAATTTGTGAAACTGTTTAAATCTGCTCTATATTATTGAATAACATATGTGTGGCATGCTGAACATGTTTGTATGTTTTAATTTAGATGATGGTTACAGGATTTTAAAAGTGTCCCATGGCTTTTTACTGTCACCATCCTTGTAACATCAACAGTCAGCATTCTGGGCATTACCATTGATCAGAGACTGAACTGGCCACATTAATGCAGTGGCTGCCAGGCCAGGTCAAAGGCTGGAACCCTGCAGTGCGTAACTCACCTGCTGACCCCCCAAAGCCTGTCCACCATCTACAAGGCACAAGTCAGGAGTGTAATGGATACTCTCCACTTGCCTGGATGTGTGCAGCTCCAGCAACACTCAAGAAGCTCACCACCATCCAGGACAAAAGCCTTGATTGCTCCCCCTTCCACAAACATTCAAACCCTCCACCACTGATGAACAGTGGCAGCCATGTGCACCATCTACAAGATTTACTGCAGCAACTCACCAAGATTCCTTAGACAGCACCTTCCAAACCCATGGCCACTACCATCTAGAAGGAGAAGAGCAGCAGATACTGGGAACCCTATCACCTGGATGTTCCCCTCCAAGTCGCTCACCACCCTGACTTGGATATATATCGCTGTTCCTTCACTGTCGCTGGGGCAACATCCTGGAACTACACCTCAAAGACTGCAGCAGTTCAAGAAGGTAACTCACCACTACCTTCTGAAGGGCAACTAGGGATGGGCAATAAATTCTGGCCTAACTAGTGACACTTACATCAATTCCAGCCTTGGGGGACTGTCTGTGTGGGTTTCTTCCCAGTGGTCTGACTTCCTCCCACAGCCATAAGGATACAGTACAGGTGGATTGGCCATGCTAAATTGCCCCTTTATGTCTGAGGATGTCCAGGTTAAGTTCTGGGGATCGGGCGGGGTTGTGGGCCTTGGTAGGGTACTCTTTTGGAGGGCCGCACAGACTTTATTTGCATTTTAAACATATTTATAAACTCTGAACGCTAATAATATAAAATGAATGAAAATGAAATGAAAATTGCTTATTGTCACAAGTAGGCTTCAAATGAAGTTACTGTGAAAAGCCCCTAGTCGCCATATTCCACCACCTGTTCGGGGAGGCTGTTACGGGAATCGTAACCGTGCTGCTGACCTGCTTGGTCTGCTTTCAAAGCCAGCGATTTAACCCTGTGCTAAAAGATTGACCGATTAAAAATATGTCTCCTGCCTTTGTTTGATAATCCTAGATTGAGAAATATAAAGTGTAAAAACTTACCTAACATCGGGGCATGTCGACCTAGTTAGCGCTGTCCCTGGATTTTCAATTCAACAGGTCCAGCATACGACAGGATTTCCAGCAGTCAAAAAAAAGCTGGCTCGGAGTTTGAACGGCACGCACTTCAAGCGCACATGCCCATGTGCTCGCACTTCCGCGTCATTGCGCCACGCATGTGCGGCGATACAGCGAATTAAGTCAGCAATCCTATAGGATGTTACTGGCCAATGTGTCAAGCTGGTTGCTCTTCTCATATGGCAGTCTACCTTGGCTTTAAGTGATGGCTTAAAGATGGCGAGTCTGGATGACTGATACAGGATAAAAGCATTTTGTATGTTGCCAGGATACTGGACATTCATCAACATGGCATGCTCAGCACATGAGCACACAGCGACTGCACATTAAAGGAAACGGGGGCACTTGTCGTTCCAGTGCATTTTCCCCATTGAGATGTGACATCCACTGTCAATGGCTCATTAAACATTGGACATCCTGTTACGCTGGCAAACCTACATGCCTACTCTTTTTGCTTATCAGGGCCTCAGTGACTGATGCACTGATGCACAGCGAGCAAAAAGAAGTTGCCAATGTCTCTGGCTCAAGGGGTGGAATGGTAGCACTGTGGTTAGCACAGTTGCTTCTGTGGTGATCACAAGTTAACCAGATGCAACACAACTGAGCGACCACTAAAGGGAGCACGGGAGAGCCATATAAATAGATCAGGACAGGAAGTGAGGACACACTACACAGCAGCAGATATAGCACTGAAGGTAGCCGTACGTAGAGCTCTGAAGAATGAATGAACTCACAATAAAGCATCTTCTCCACATTTGAGACTGCGAGCTTTATTAAGACACGAGGAACAACACATGGTACCAGCAGTGATTTCAGGACGCTTACGACAGGACAACTCAGCTGCAGATACAGAAAGCACAAAATGGCATGGAAATCTCCTACTGGACATTTGACTGGGGAAGACATCGCTAATTCGAGGATGTGGCATGGATACCCACCTCAGCTGGACACGACTGGCAATGTAAGAAATGTCTGGAAAAGGTTTAAACAAATGTTCGATTTTTATCTCATAGCTAATGATGTAGCAGAAGCCTCAGACAAAATTAAAATAGCAATTCTCATCAAAGGGCCTGTCAATAGGAAAGTGTATAATGGATTTAAATACTCAAAAGGTGAAGACAGGAACAGCTTACAAACGTTACTAAACAAATTTGAAGAGTACTGTGAGAAATTTGAACAGCAAGGCATGCTCACAGTCCAAACTGCACAGAGACTGAGTGATGCAAGACTTAAAAAATCACAAAAAGATCAGGAAATCGCGAATGCACAGTACAGATCAAAAAGAAGAAATAACATGAATTTTTCACAAAGCCAAAACGCTGAAATCCAGTCCAGATCGGAAAGAAAAGGTAACTTACAACTTTTAGAAAAAAAAAACGCTGAAATCCGCGATAAAATGGCGTCGGAGCACATTTTGCAGTCTCGGGTAAGCAAAGAACTACAAATCGCGTCTGCGCATGCGCCGGAACCGGAAGTCGCGCATGCGCAGTTTAAAAAAGATCGCGGCGCCGATCGTTATGTGCATGCGCAAGCCGCGCATGCGCAATGGACACCGAACTGCACAAGGAAAGAAAGCCGATTTGCGCATGCGCAAGTCATGCCAACGCGTGACGTCATGACGTCTGAGAATCCTGACCACGCCCACTTAAAAGGGAAATGCCCGAAAATTGAAACCAAGACACTTAAAGTGGTAAAACCAAATTTTCTTGCCTCAGAACACAGAAAAACGCCTGAACTTAAACCAACAGTGAAAAACAACTTGCACAAAACCTTGGAAAAAGCTGCCTTCACCACACACAGTGAAGCGAACAAAAAGAATTCCGAAACAACAAAAGATGATTTGTTTTTCGACGATTACCTCTCAGACCTGACTGAGTCAGTCGGATATGCTTATCACAGCATCAGCGACACGGTTGCAAAGTACAACACGAACCAACTCGTGGTAGATGAATCAAACCAAAATGCTTTGGTTTTCGAAGAATACTACTCAGACAGAGCTGAGTCAGTCGGATATGCTAATCACAGCATCGGCGACACGGTCGCAAAGTTCAACACGAACCAACTCGTGGTAGAAGAAGCCAACCAAGATGAAATGGCTTTCAAAAAATACTACTCAGACATGGAGGAGTTATTTGGACATGCTGATCACAGCATCAGCGACACCGTTGCAAAGCTCAACACGAATCTACTCATGGTGGATGAATCCAACACCATGGTGCCATGGCAGCTCGTCGATACATTGGATGACAGCAATACCCAAGACGAAGACGACGCCACACAGAGAGCACAGGAAGACTCCACGGAGCAAGCGATGACAGGCTCCACAGTGCGAGTGATGAAAGACGCCAACAGGGATGCAAGCAAACACTCCCGGGCGGACACCAAGCATGAACAAGACCATGAAGGTAAACCCGCTGTACCTGAGCAACCGCAAGCAGACTATGAAAGTCTACCAACACGCTCACAGGAACAAGAAGAAAGAGCGGACTATGAAAGTCCAACACGCTCACAGGAACAAGAAGAAAAAGCAGACTATGAAAGTCCAACACGCTCACAGGAACAAGAAGAAAGAGCAGACTATGAAAGTCCAACACGCTCACAGGAACAAGAAGAAAGAGCGGACTATGAAAGTCCAACACGCTCACAGGAACAAGAAGAAGACAATGCACCTCTGCCCACTGCATGCGAAGACAGTGACAAGGTGATCACACTCAACGTACAGGATCACAGTGAGACTGACAGTTCTCAGCTTGTCTGTACCGAAGCACAGAGCGAAAACAGTGACAAGGTGCTCGCACTCGACGTACAGGATCACAGTGAGACTGACAGTTCTCAGCTTGTCTGTACCGAAGCACAGAGCGAAAACAGTGACAAGGTGCTCGCACTCGACGTACAGGATCACAGTGAGACTGACAGTTCTCAGCTTGTCTGTACAGAAGCACAGAGTTGGGCCACCCAACAGTCCAGAGAGACGATGCCGAAAGAAACCATGCAGATTCTGACTCCAGAAGAGGAGCACCTGGAGTCCAGAGACATCAAACAAAAATAAACCATGCAGATTTTGACTCCAGAAGAGGAGCACCTGGAGTCCAGTGAGATAACATCAACAGAAATCATGAAGATTTTAACTCCAGAAGCGGAGCACCAAGAGTCTAGAGAAACCACGTCAACTGAAATCATGCAGATTTGGACTCCAGAAGAGGAGCGCCGAGAGTCCACAGACACCGCGTCAAATGTAATCGAGAAGACTTTGACTCCGGAAGACGAGCACCAAGAAAGCAAAGATGCGGAATCCAATTCTCCACAACTGATTGATGTCACCTGCACCGATGCAACATCAGATCATTCGCACCACTCGCGAGAAGACGAGCACCAAGAAAGCAAAGATGCGGAATCCAATTCTCCACAACTGATTGATGTCACCTGCACCGATGCAACATCAGATCATTCGCACCACTCGCGAGACGGAATGCTCAATGACTCAAATTATCCACTCGGGACACTCATAGAGTATAACAAGAAAAACAAAAGTCAAAAGAAACACAGGAAGAACAAAAACAACATGAAGCGCGACAAGACCAACAACAATAGCAAGAAGCACAGCAGAAACGAGAACGACAACAGCAAGAAGAAAAGCAACATGAAGCGCGACAAGACAAACAACAATAGCAAGAAGCACAGCAGAAACGAGAACAACAACAGCAAGAATAAAAGCAACATGAAGCGCAACAAGACAAACAACAACGTCAGGCACAAAGATAGCGACAACGACAGAGACAGAGACAACAAGAATGGCAACAAACACAACAAAGTCAGGAACAAAGATAGCGACAACGACAGAGACAGAAACAACAAGAATGGCAACAAACACAACAAAGTCAGGAGCAAAGATAGCGACAACAACAAAGACGGAAACGACAAAAACAGCGACAAGTACGGCAACGGAAACAACAAAAACAGGAACGACAGAAACAACAGCAATGAAACAACGACTTGTACACAATGGCACTACTTGGCACATGATGGACGATGCCACAGCACACTGCAAAACGATAACAAGACTACAAACATGTCATGGGATGACAACGAATCGCACAAACTCACGTCTGCTCCAGAACAAGCAAGCACACCAGCATCCAAGGCGGATGAGACAATAAATCAACACCACAAGCACAGAAAAAAGTCCATGCCAGTCAACATCAGTGATGTGACCATGCAAACACCTCGGGATGACGCATTGGGTACTTAAGATAACAAGGAACACCAACAACATTCACAGCGGACTTGCAATATCAATATCACCACGTCATCAACAACAAAAAGAAAAAAAAAAGCTCTGAACAAATTCATCAAGTTTGGACTCATAAATGTGTTTATTAAGTTTGGACATATAAATACATTGGCTTTGTTAACTAAGGCAATAGCATCATCACTTGTATAGATACGCATATCATAAGTTACTGTTTTGTATAATTTTCCTTAATGATGTACAGAAACTATGTAATGAGAAAGAGGGGGATGTGGTGATCGTAGATTGACCAGATACAAAAACAACAGAGCAAACACGAGCGGGAGAGCTATAAATACACTGGGACAGGATGTACAATTTTCTTTAATGATGTTCAGAAAATATGTTAAGAGAAAAAGGGGGATGTGGTGATCACAAGTTAACCAGATGCAACACAACTGAGCGACCACTAGAGGGAGCACGGGAGAGCCATATAAATAGATCAGGACAGGAAGTGAGGACACACTACACAGCAGCAGATATAGCACTGAAGGTAGCCATACGTAGAGCTCTGAAGAATGAACGAACTCACAATAAAGCATCTTCTCCACATTTGAGACTGCGAGCTTTATTAAGACACGAGGAACAACACAGCTTCATAGTGCCAGGGACCCCAGTTTGGTTCCTGGCTTAGGTCACTGTCTCTGTGGAGTCTGCACATTCTCCCCGTGTCTGTGTGGGTTTCCTTCGGGTGCTCCGGTTTCCTCCCACAGTCTAAAGATGTGGGGGTTAGGTGGATTGGTGACACTAAATTGCCCCGTAGTGTCAAAAGGTTAGGTAGGGCTGCTGGGTTACGGGGATAGGGCGGAGGTGTGGGCTCAGGTAGGGTACTATTTCAGGGGCCAGTGTAGACTTGATGGGCCGAATGGCTTCCTTCTGCACTGTAAATTCTACGATTCTATGATTTTAACCCGGAAGGATCCTGTGATGTTAAAATGAGGGTGATGGTCACCTTGGCGGGCACTGACAGTGCCATCTCCGCCATGCCCCATGGGTGCAGGAGGTGTGACAGTTCAATGACTAATTACGTGGTCAATCGAAGCACCCTCAGAAACTGCTCTTGGTTGAGTTGGACTTAGGTGATCTCTGATTACTCCAGGTGAAAAGCCTTCATTGAGTCGTCTTCCCCTTCCCTCTGCACACAATGTTTTTTCTCTGCTGCTTGCAAACCACCTCTCTGTCATATAGCAATGCAAGAGAAACTGCAACTATAATTTTATTCCACAAAAATGTACAATTATATGGAAGTTCTGTGCAATGTATTGGCATACAGATCATCCGATGAACAACATTTCTTTCGTGAGTGTTTTAAAATTTGCTTTAGAGCATTATTTGTTTCCATAAATGTGCAATGATTTGCCTTGTGCAAAAAAAATTCATTTAGGTGAGTTAAAGTTTCACCGTGCACCACATTACTTAACTGCTGGCATGGTACTTGCAGACAGACTTGCATGTTACTCATTGAGATAAATTAGCCAGTGCAACGTTCTAGTTCACAGCTGATCTGTGAGTAAGATATTCAGTCAAGGATAATGTGGACAAAATTGCAACAGAATAAATAACCAGTACTGGAAATAAAAAGTTTAATAATACAAGTATGCTTGTATCTCCCTGATGCTAATTTGTTTCACTTCCTAAATAAACATTTGGTTTTCTAAAATTCCTCTCATGGAATATTGGAAAGTTACTCCTTCTGGAATTGTAGGTGCTCTACTAGGAGAGGCATACATGTTGCATTCATTAGAATCATGGAGCTTTATAGCACGGAAAAACAGCCATCGCATCCGAGCCAACCATCAGGCACCTCACTATTCGAATTCCATTTTCCAGCACTTGGTCTGTAGCCTTGTATGCTATGGTATTTCAAGTGCTCATCTAAATACTTCTAAAAGTTGAGATGGTTCCCCCTCTACTACCCTTTCAGGCAGTGAGTTCCCGATTCTAACCACCCTCTGGGTGAAACGATTTTTCCTCACATCTCCTCCGAACCTCCTGCCCATTACCATAAATCTATGCCCCCTGGTTATTGCCTCCTCCAATGAAGAGAAAAGTACCTTCCTATCTACTGTCGAAGTCAATATTTTTCCCGCTTCTGGACTGTGATAGAAAGATTCAACAACGCTCGTTAAGAAAACAAAACAAGGCTTTTTTTGCGAATTATAACTGCATGCAGAAATGGCTGAAACTTGAAGTCAGGGAGCAGTCAGCAAGACTATTATTTCCTTCTCTAGTTCCGCGCTTTCACAGAGAATCAGCTCAGCATTTATACATTATCAGAACAAGATTATGTAACTACAACTTGGTCAGGAATTCGATCAGAAGTACAAACATAAACAATATCATTAAACAGGCGTCATCTTGCTGACCCTTCAGGACGCTGGGTCTCATATCATTATCTTGACTTTTGATCGCATGTTTAAGAATCGGCGGAGACTCGTCCTGACCCTATCTTGTCGTATTTAGACTGCTTTGGGTTATGACGAGTTAGTCTTATCAGAGTTTACAGAGCCCAGGCACCTCAGAACAACTTGACCTTCTCTGATTGTATTTGTGCTTTAGGTCATGCGAAGTCAGTTTTTATTTCATTGTACCCAGTTTTCCCATCATGCCATTATTTACTTTGTACAACATCACATCTCCACTATGTCCCTCACAATTTTATACACCTCAATCAGGTCCCCCTTCAGCTTTCTCTGCTCCAGGGAGAACAGCGCTAGCCTATCCATTCTCTTTTGACAGCGGAAACCAAATAATCGAGCCCAGGCAACATCCTGTTGAGTCTCCTCTGTGCTCCGTGCAATCACTTCCTGTCTATAGTGCGGTGACCAGAACTGCACACAGTACCACAGCTAGGGCCTAACCAGTGTTTTATACAGCTCCAGCATAACCTCCGTGCTCTTATATTCAATGCCTTGGTTAAGGTCTTCTTAACCACCTTATCTACCTGTCCAGCTGACTTCAGTAATCTATGAACATGCAAACCAAGGTCCCTTTGACCCTCTGTACTCCCTGGGGTCGTACCATTCATTGCATATCCCTTGCCTTGTTAGTCCTCCCAAAATTCATTGCCTCCCACTTTTCATGGTTAAATTCCATTTATTACTCTTCTGCCCATCTAACCAGCCTGTCTATATCATCCTGTAATCTAAGGCCTTGCCTCACTATTTACCACACCACCAATTTTTGTGTCATCTGCGAACTTACTTATCACACCTCTGACACTTACATCCAAATCATTCATGTATGCAGCAAACAACAACGGACCATGCACTGATTCCTGTAAAACATCACTGGACACAGGCATCCAGACACAAAAGCAGCCTTCAACCATCACCCTCTGCTTCCCACCAATAAACAAGTTTTGGATCCAGTTTACCAAATTGCCCTGGATACCATGGGCTCTTAACGTCTTCATCAGCCTCCCTTGTGGGACCTTGTCAAAAGCTTTACCGAGGTCTATGTTGACTGCATCAACCGCATCACCCTCACCTTTACCAAAGTCCATGCTGACTATCCTTGATTAATCCTTGCCTCGCCCAATGTTTTATAGTTTTACATCTTTCTTCATATCACAATATAGAGCAACTATATACTCATATTTATGTAAAAAGATTCCACATTCATGTGTTTTGTCGATCACACGTCAGGTTGAAATGTTTCTATTGACAAAGCACTGAATTTGCCGGTGTCGTGCAGAATATAGCAAACAATGTGTGGCAGATGGGAGTGATAATTATTTATCAGCAACTTCACAGACGCTGCAATGAAAAATCAACAGCTATCAAACAGCTACCAATGGCAAGAAGCAGAAAAGAAGCCAATCAGCTTGCTTCAAGCAGATATTGGTGGCTGCCACCTTGCTTTCTCCACTGAGAAGGATGGTGAGGTGAAAGTTTATGTGCCGCTTGCCCACTTTGCCTGCTGATTGCCTCTTTAACATAAAATGATCAAGCAGGCTCCAGTAATTCCATTTCCAGCTTGGAAATGCTCCAACAATGTTTTCAATCAATTTGAGTAGCTAAATGCTAAATTTGTGGAGGATGTCAGGCCTAACGGATTGCATTTTACTTGCCCCTGCTGGGTGTGTTTGCAGCAAGGGGAAATGTAAAATAGTGTGGGTGCCAGTTGGTAGTAGCTTGTGCCTACTGGTTGCAAAGTTACATTTTTGACGATTGACAATAAGACAGATGGTTCACAAAGAAAATCAAGAATTACTGGGGCCTCCTTGAACATTTTATGTTAAAGAGGCAATCGGCAGGCAAAGTGAGCAGGCGGCATACAAATTTTCAACTCACCGTCCTGCTCTCAGGTCCACATGTCCATCCTCAGCCTGCTGCAATGTTCCAGTGAAGCCCAGCGCAAACTGGAGGAACAGCACCTCATCTTCTGATTAGGCTTTTTGGATTTAACATTGAGTTCAACAATTTCAGACTGTGAACTCTCTCCTCCACCTTCACCCCATTTTTATTTTTTATTTCTAGCAATTTATTTTCATTTTTTCCATCGATCTGTTTATCCTTCACCATTTGCGCCCCCCCCCCCCCCCCCCCACTTCCCACCCCACCCCACATGGGCCATCTGTTCCCTGTTTCTAGTTGCCCTTTATCACACTGCTTATCTTTGTTATGCCATTCACACATTCTATTCTCTTTATGTGCCACCATCAGCACACTTCTGAGTTTTAATCACCCCCATTTATATTCCCTATGTCTTTCTGCCCATGACATCTTATGGGAGCTACTGACTGGCTGTTCCAGGGAGATTTGCATACGTGCAGTACGGTCAGCGTAATTTGAAGGTGGTTTGTGAAGGGGCTGTTGTCAAGTGACAGTTAACTCTTCGTGTGTTGGTGAGTATTGTGATTGGTAAGTAAAATCTTTATTCCTTTCACTTATAAATTATTTGATATTATATTTGTAGTCAGTTAAGATAAAGGGTAAAAATGGCAGGAGATCCCAGACCCGTGTTATGCTCCTCATGCTCAATGTGGGAGTTCAGGGACACGGCCGATGCCCCTGACTCCTTCATGTGCGGGAAGTGTGTCCAGCTGCAGCTCCTGTTAGACCGCATGATGGCTCAGGAGCTGCGGATGGACTCACTTTGGAGCATCCGCGATGCTGAGGAGGTTCGTGGATAGCACGTTCAGTGAGTTGGTCTCACCGCAGATTAGGATTGGTGAGGGAGACAGGGAATGGGTGACCAAAAGGCAGAGAAAGAGCAGGAAGGCAGTGCAGGTGTCCTCTGCAGTCATCTCCCTCCAAAACAGGTATACCGTTTTGGATACTGTTGGGGGAGATGACTCACCAGGGGAAGGCAGTAGTAGCCAGGCTCATGGCACCAAGGCTGGCTCTGCTGCACAGAAGGGTGGGAAAAAGACTGGCCGGGCTATAGTCATAGGGGATTCAATCGTAAGGGGAGTAGACAGGCGTTTCTGTGGTCGAAAACGAGACTCCCGAATGGTATGTTGCCTCCCGGGTACACGGGTCAGGGATATCTCAGATCAGCTGCAGGACATACTGAAGGGGAAGGGTGAACAGCCAGTTGTCGTGGTGCATATAGGCACCAACGATATAGGTACAAAATGGGATGAGGTCCTACAATCAGAATTTAGGGAGTTAGGAAAGTTAAAAAGTAGGACCTCAAAGGTAGATTGCTACCAGTGCCACGAAACAGTCAGAGTAGAAATTTAAGAATAGTCAGAATGAATACGTGGCTTGAGAGATGGTGCAGGAGGGAAGGGTTCAGATTTTTGGGACATTAGAACCGGTTCTGGGGCGGTGGGACCATTACAAATCGGATGGTCTACACCTGGGCAGGACTGGAACCAATGTCCTCGGGGGTGCTTTTGCTAACACTGTTGGGGAGGTTTTAAACTAATGTGGCAGGGGGATGGGAACCAGATTAGGAAGTTAGAGATCAGTAAAGAAGCAGCAACTAAAGCCAGTAAGGTACTGGATAGTAAACTCAATGTGACTAAGGGGAAGAGTAGACAGGGAAGAGATGATGATCGCAAAGGGACAGGTGGTCTGAGGTGCATTTGTTTTAATGCGAGAAGTGTAGCAGGTAAGGCAGATGAATTTAGGGCTTGGATTAGTACCTGGGAATATGTTGTTATTGGTATTACTGAGACTTGGTTGAGGGATGGGCAAGACTGGCAACCAAATATCCCAGGGTATAGATGCTTCAGGAGTGATAGAGAGGGAGGTAAAAGGGGTGGAGGAGTTGCATTACTGGTCAGAGATGATATCACAGCTGTGATTAAGGAGGGCACGATGGAGGATTCAAGCACTGAGGCAATATGGATAGAGCTAAGAAATAGGAAGGGTGCAGTAACATTGTTGGGACTTTACAATAGGCCTCCCAAAAGCGAGTGTGAAGTAGAGGTACAAATATGTAGACAGATTATAGAACAATGTAGGAGCAATAGGGTGGTTGCGATGGGAGATTTTAACTTCCCCAACATTGAATGGGACTCGTGAGGTTGGAGGCGTCGATGGAGCAGAATTTGTAAGGAGCATCCAGGAGAGTTATTTAGAGCAGTATGTAAATAGTCCAACTCGGGAAGGGGCCATACTGGACCTGGTATTGGGGAATAATCCCGGCCAGGTGGTTGACGTTTCAGTTGGCGATTACTTTGGGAATAGTGATCACAATTCCGTAAGTTTCAGAATACTCATGGACAAAGACGAGAGTGGTCCTAAAGGAAGAGTGCTAAATTGGGGAAAGGCCAACTATAACAAAATTCGGCAGGAGCTCGGGAATGTGGATTGCGAGCAGCTGTTTAAGGGTAAATCCACATTTGAAATGTGGGAGCCTTTTAAGGAAAGCATGATTAGAGGGCAGGACAGTCATGTTCCTATGAAAATGAGAGATAGAAATGGCAAGATTAGGAAACCATGGATGACGGGTGGAATTGTGAGACTAGCTAAAATGAAAAAGGAAGCATACATAAGATCGAGGCGACTCAAAACTGATGAAGCTTTGGAGGAATATCGGGAAAGTAGGACAAATCTCAAACGCGCAATAAAGAGGGCTAAAAGGGGTCATGAAATATCCTTGGCTAACAGGGTTAAGGAAAATCCCAAAGCCTTTTATTCGTATATAAGGAGCAAGAGGGTAACTAGAGAAAGGATTGACCCACTCAAAGACAAAAGAGGGAATTTATGCGTGGAGTCAGAGGAAATGAGTGAGCTTCTTAATGAGTACTTTGCATCGGTATTCACCAAGGAGAGGGACATGATGGATTTTGAGGCTAGGGATGGATGTTTAAATACTCTAGGTCATGTCAGCATAAGGAAGGGGGAGGTTTTGGGTATTATAAAAGGCATTAAGGTGGACAAGTCCCCAGGACCGGATGGGATCTATCCCAGGTTACTGAGGGAAGCAAGGGACAAAATAACTGGGGCCTTAACAGATCTCTTTGCAGCATCCTTGAGCACGGGTGAGGTCCCAGAGGACTGGAGAATTGCTAATGTTGTCCCTTTGTTTAAGAAGGGGAGCAGGGATAATCCAGGGAATTATAGACCTGTAAGCTTGACGTCAGTGGTAGGCAAACTGTGGAGAAGATACTGAGGGATATGATCTATTCACATTTGGAAGAAAATAGACTTATCAGCGATAGGTAGCATGGTTTTGTGCAGGGAAGGTCATGTCTTACAAACCTAATAGAATTCTTTGAGGAAGTGACAAAGCTAGTTGATGAGGGAAGGGCTGTAGATGTCATATACATGGACTTCAGTAAAGCATTTGATAACGTTTCCCATGGCAGGTTGATGGAAAAAGTGAAGTCGTATGGGGTTCAGGGTGTACTAGCTAGATGGATAAAGAACTGCTGGGCAACAGGAGACAGGGAGTAGTGGTGGAAGGGAGTGTCTCAAATGGAGAAAGGTGACTAGTGGTGTTCCACAGGGATCCGTGCTGGGACCACTGTTGTTTGTGATATACATAAATGATCTGGACAAAGGTATAAGTGGTCTGATGAGCAAGTTTGCAGATGATACTAAGATTGGTGGAGTTGCAGATAGCGAAGCGGACTGTCAGAGAATACAGCAAAATATAGATAGATTGGAGAGTTGGGCAGAGAAATGGCAGATGGAGTTCAATCCAGGCAAATGTGAGGTGATGCATTTTGGAAGATCTAACTCAAGAGCAGACTATATGGTCAATGGAAGAGTCCTGGTGAAAATTGATGGACAGAGAGATCTGGGAGTTCAGGTCCATTGTATCCTGAAGGTGGCAACGCAGGTTGATAGAGTGGTCAAGAAGGCATACAGCATGCTTGCCTTCATCAGACGGGGTATTGAGTACAAGAGTCGGCAGGTCATGTTACAGTTGTATAGGACTTTGGTTAGGCCACATTTGGAATACTGCGTGCAGTTCTGGTCGCCACATTACCAGAAGGATGTGGATGCTTTAGAGAGGGTGCAGAAGAGATTCACGAGGATGTTGCCTGGTATGGAGGGTGCTAGCTATGATGCAAGGTTGAGTAGATTAGGATTGTTTTCATTGGAAAGACGGAGGTTGAGGGGAGACCTGATTGAGGTCTACAAAATTAAGAAAGGTATGGACATGGTGGACAGCAACAAGCTTTTTCCAAGAGTTGTGGTGTCAATTACAAGGGTCGCAATTTCAAGGTGAGAGGGGAAAAGTTTAAGGGAGATGTGCGTGGAAAGTTTTTTATGCAGAGGGTGGTGGGTGCCTGGAATGCTTTGCCAGCAGAGGTGGTAGAGGCAGGTACGATAGCATTATTTAAGATTTATCTGGACAGATATATGAATGGGTGGGGAACAGAGAGAAGTAGACCTTGGAAAATAGGCAACAGGTTTAGATAAAGGATCTGGATCGGCGCAGGCAGGGAGGGCCCAAGGGCCTGTTCCTGTGCTGTAATTTTCTTTGTTCTTTGTTCTTTGTTCTAATCACCACCTATCACTGGCCCTCTATCCAGCCCTACTAGTCCACTCACCTGTATAAATCTGATCCTATTTCCAGTTCTCTCCACTCTTTGACGAAGAGTTATCCAGGCTCGAAACATTAGCTCCTTTCTCGCTCCACAGATGCTGTCCGACTTGCTGAGAGTGTCCAGAATTTTCCGTTTCTGTTGCCCATATATAATGTTGCTGCAGCGAGTCCTGCCTATATCAAGACAAGGGCCTCATTTAGATGGATCCAGTGGGCTGCAAGCTTTAACTGATGCTGCAATGGAGCTCGTCAGTTGAGCAATGTGGAGAATTCTTCGGCCTGGACGGGTTGGATACCAAGGAAGAGCAACACGATTGGGAAAGTAACAGACTGGAATAGTTTTGTGAAGGCCTCCTGGTCCGACGTATTAGCAAGAAGTTCAATTAGACGGAGCACTGCTTCAATAGAGTACTTAATTTAGGGAACTTGGTGAGTGAGGAAATTTGACATGGTGAGGAAAGGGTCTGTTCTGGTTTCTTTTACAAAATAAGTTGCAGTCCAGACGAAGGAGCAGGAGACAGTGAAACATGAGAGCTGAAGTCTCTAGGCATTCATTAGGTGAGGAGTGATAGGTTTAATTGAATTACAGAGCACTCGCTGGCAGCTACGACAACGGCAGACTTGGGGAAAGACTTGAACGCAGCGACCAAAAGATTAAACTGGAAGAGAGTTTCCAGCAAAACCACAGACAAGAGCAACATCTGCAAAGCTGCTATAGGATGTCTCAGTTAGGGAAGGAGCTGATAGTTGAGTAGTTGGTAAGTGTTTCTAGTTAATAGTCTGGAAAGTAAAGGCATGACAATGAATCTCAGTACTGGCAACAGCATATCCTGTGATATGTGAGAAACCCTGGATGCATTTTGAGACCTGGATGCCCACAGGTTTAGGAAATATCACCAGCCAAAACAGTTTGTATTTTTACAACTTGAACAGCAGTTGGTGTCACTACAGCTGGATCGGCGAGCGAAGAGTTAAACTGATTGTACATTTCTGGAGGTGGCTACCCTGCAATTTAAAAATGGTCCAGTGAAGAGAGAGTAGGCGACGATCAGAAGGACAAGGAGGACCAGACAGGCAAGGCCAAGGATTCCATGAATGTATCCCGCAATCTAGTCAGCATTCAGTTCCGAATAGTGGTGAGAGTGATGGTTCCTCTAGGGAGTACAGCAAGAGTAAAATCCAAACCACCACAGGTGGGTTAGCTGAATGGGATGGGGGGGGGGGGGGGGCAGTGGAAAAAGAGTGGAAGAGCAGTCGTGATAGGGGATTCAATAGGGAGGGAATTAGGACGTGTTTCTGCAGCTGAAGATGTCACTCCAGGATAGTATGTTGCACCCCTGATGCCAGGGTCTGAGATATTACTGAGCTGTTGCGGGCCCTTTTGAGGTTGGGAGGATGAACGGTCAGAGGTTGTGGCCCATATCAACACCATTGACAGAGGCAGAAAAGAAATCAGAGATGGGAAAGCTGGACCACAAAGCTAATAATTGCCAGATTACTTCAAGTGCTACATGCTAGTGAGAACAGATATGCTACGATAGAAGGGATGAATACATGGAGAGATGGTACAAGAAGGAGGGCTTCAGATTTATATGGCATTAGGACAGTTTCCAGGAGAGGTGGGGCCTATGCAAACCAGGTTGCACCTCACAGGAACGGGACCGATGTTCTCACAGGGTGTTTTGTCTGTGCTTTTGGAAATATTTTTGACAAGCTTGGCAGGTAGGTGGGAACCTGACAGCTGGTTCAGGTGGATGAAAAGAAGCATTGGAAATGGAAGGCAAAAACAAAACTAGTCGGCATGTTTGGAAGACAGAGGACACAAAGGCAACAGGGAGTTTGGCAGTGATAAGTGTTATAGACATCAGTGCAAAAGGTCAAGGGAATAAGGCAGATGAAATGAGAGCACGGATTGAAGTGTATGAACATGATATTATAGGTGTGACTGAGACATGGAAAGAAGGGCAGGAATGGCAGTTTAACAGTGCTGGTTATGGTTGCCTTTGAGAGGTTTCCCATCATAATGATACAATGCACACCGACAGATGACTTCTGCTAGCAATAAAGGCTCTGCGATGCAGGATGTTAAAGCCTATTTTCAAGAGTTGCGAAGCGTCTTTGTGGGGGCGGTGGCAGCGCACAAGGAGGTTCTCATAGCAGACAGTGTCCACTGTCTGGTGGACACCTGCCTCCACACAGTTGAGTTCATGCTGCCTGGCCTGTTGTCTGTCCTGAGGAATTTGTGTACGTACAAAGGGGAACCGGTAATGAGCCCAAGTTGTGCCTGGTGTCTCCGGTGAGCTGATGGAGAAGCTCCCAGTTGAGTTGGAGAACTGGCCGTCATGTTTCAGAAATCTATACCTGGAAGTCTGGCAGCTCAAACTCGATGGAATACATTCAATCCTGTCTCTGAGGCCTGAGGTTGGGTTGGCCTTCCAACCTCTGACAGCCTCTGGTTATGTGTGATCTTGTTCCTGCTGTCGGTCGAGAAGGGTTGGGGTCACCTGAGCCAGCCAGGCCATCCCGCCCTGCTGGAGCCTAGACCATTGACCGCCTGGGCTTTGTTGACTTGGCATGTTGGAAGTAATGAGGTTTCTGATCCTATCATTGGAATCCTTGGAAGATCCTGAGTAATATTTTCCATTTCGGATCCTGCTTTATCCTGAATGGCTACTTTTTGTGCAACAGTGGAGTGGTCTTTATCCTGATGACACCCTTGTTCCTTAGTTGCTATCCTGGACTCCACTCCCTGATTGACAAGTGGTTGTCTGTTAATGTTGTCAATTTATTTGTTTGCACGGAAGTAAATATTTCAGGTATGATATGCTGCACCATTTTTTATCCTAATTTGATAAGGTATTATCAAGTTAAGCTAAATATTGATTTCAGGATTTCTGCACAGTTTCTTATCCTCATATATCCCCAGTGGGAAGATGAGCAGAGGCTGAACCGGGGAGACAGGTGGAGGGTATGGGTGGTTATTTCTGCCCTCGCCATGTTTGAGGACGATCCCCCACAGTCAGAGATTTCTATTTATTTTTGGCTGGGCCTTTTTCTTCTTCAGGCCCAGGTGGACCGGATATTATTTTGTTGAGGACTGGGGTTTGTTGGACTCCCCTTTTGTCCTGAAGCGGATCTCCTTCTTTGACTGTTCTAAATGCTGTCTTGTGAGTGAGGCTGGTCTGAATATTTTTTATTCTGTGGTAGGTGGTGTGACCAGTGGGGGGGGTCACACCGAGGAGGGTTTCTTTTATCTTCTTCTCTTCCCATTTGGGTTTGGGGTGTTGGCTCTGTTGTTGGTCTGTGTATTGAATGACTGAGGTGGGAGGAGAGGGTTGGAAGATCCTGAGTAATATTTTCCATTTCGGATCCTGCTTTATCCTAAATGGCTTGACTTTGGAAGGGTGCAAGGACTGGGGTGTCAATGGAGTCTTTGGAGCCAGTTCTCCGATCTTTTTTTTTCCCTCTGTGGCTGTGTTGCGCTAGGCCAGGCTCGGCATTGCCATTATTATCCTATTGTTCCTTGGAGTAAGGTACCTCCCTTGGGGATGTCGTGGGGGACTCCAATGTGGGTAGGTCCACATCCGGAGAGATGAAGATTGCGGAAGGATCTGAAGGTTGTGTCCAGTAATTATTCTTATCCTTTTCATCTTGGGAGTTGGAAGGGGACCACTTGGCCGTTGGTTGGCCGGTTCTCATCTAGTTGTAATACCTTAGGAGCTGGTTTCTGGATCCAAGGGGTTAATTATGACAGTTCTTGTTCTTCATTCTTCTTCTGACTTAGAGAGGTTTTGGGGGTGTTACCTCTACTTCTCTGAGTATTGGTGCATGTGAGGCTGACTGTGAAGGTGTTGAATGGTCAGCCTTGGTGTCATGGACATATAGATATTGGTCTGTATTGGTTCAGGTGTAGAATAGAACAGTACAGCCCAGAACAGGCCCTCCGGCCCTCGATGTTGTGCCGAGCAATGATCACCCTACTCAAACCCACGTATCCACCCTATACCCATAACCCAACAACCTCCCCCTTAACCTTACTTTTTAGGACACTACGGGCAATTTAGCATGGCCAATCCACCTAACCCGCACATCTTTGGACTGTGGGAGGAAACCGGAGCACCCGGAGGAAACCCACGCACACACGGGGAGGACGTGCAGACTCCGCACAGACAGTGACCCAGCCGGGAATCGAACCTGGGACCCTGGAGCTGTGAAGCATTTATGCTAACCACCATGCTACCATGCTGCCCCCTAACCCTAGCCTAACCCTTTCTTATTTTGTGTGGTCCTCGTTGTTGGGGAGGGCATCCTGCGGTCCTGGTGGATGCAGGTACAGCCTACCTTCCAGGGCGCTCCACAGTCTGGGGGTTGCTGGGACGGCCCTCCCATCCTGGAGTAGGTTTACCCCCATGGTTTACGATTAGGACCTTTTATATTCCTTTGGGTTCTTGGTTCCACGATTTCCAGTTGTCCACTTGAGGGGGGTACTGGTGGTCTGGTGATCTATTTTTGTCCTTTGATCTAGGAGATGGGATTGTGGAAGGTCAGATTCATGCTCTTGTCTCTTGCTCTCTTTCTACTTGTTCTATGGGCGAACCTAGGCTGAGCATTAAGGTTTGATTGTGCTACGTCCTCTCTTTGTCTGTTTTTGTTATTTTGCCAAACTTGAAGGTGTAGGATGGCTGTCTGTTCCGATCAGGATCTGGAGAAGAGTTTAAACCCCGCTCTAAGAGTTAGTCAATTCCCCTTAGCGCTGGGGTATTGTTTTATTCTCTGTCATTTTGGTTTGTAGCTATGGGTGAGATGTCGGTCTATAATGTTGCTTGTGTCCTGTTTGGGCACAGAGAGGTAATTTATCCGTGGAAGGAGCATGTTGGGGAGTTTGTCCCTGATTCATCCGGTCCCATTTGTTCCTAATTATGTAATGACTATTGTTTTGTGCTGTACCTGCTGTACATTGGTACCTACACCCATCTTTCTGTTTTTGTTTCTTTGATGCCAATGTTTTGCAAGAAGTTGAAAATCTCAATAAATAGACATTTAGAAAACACTAGTTTCACTGTTGCTAGGAATATTTACAATTTCCTTTCACATTTTGCTGAGGGATTAGAAGCCCTCCTCCACCTCCACACCTTGGACCCCACTCGCCCATAAAAGTATAACCACTCACTGTGCGCAATGTCATACCAGATATCGTAAGTAAAGGATGGTGGTTTGTTACTATTAACACCATATATTCTCGCACAAGTCTACAACATTGTGGTACCACATCAAATGATGGCAACGTTTCGAAAGGCTAGAAAACAAGCCGTAGCTTAGATGGAGTTTTTGGATTGGATTGGATTGGATTTGTTTATTGTCACGTGTACCGAGGTACAGTGAAAAGTATTTTTCTGCAAGCAGCTCAACAGATCATTCAGTACATGGGAAGAAAAGGGAATTAAACAGAATTCAAGAAAATACATGAGAATACATAATAGGGCAACACAATATATACAATGTACTACATAAGCATTGGCATCGGATGAAGCAGACACGGGTGTAGTGTTAATGAGGTCAGTCCATAAGAGGGTCATTTAGGAGTCTGGTGACAGTGGGGAAGAAGCTGTTTTTGAGTCTGTTCGTCCGTGTTCTAAGACTTCTGAATCTCCTGCCCGATGGAAGAAGTTGGAAAAGTGAGTAAGCCGGGTGGGAGGGATCCTTGATTATGCTGCCTTTTTCCCCCGGATGGGAATGGATGGGAGGCAGGTTCGTGTGATGGACTGGGCGGTATTCACGACTCTCTGAAGTTCTTTGCGGTCTTGGGTCGAGCAGTTGCCATACCAGGCTGCGATGCAGCCCGATAGGATGCTCTCTATAGTGCATCTGTAAAAGTTGGTAAGGGTTAATGTGGACATGCTGAATTTCCTTAGTTTCCTGAGTTTTGCGACAAAGCAACTGCCAATGGTTGAGCTGTGAAGATTGATAATTTATTTTCAGTCAAGAGAAAATTATTCAAAATATTCCCATCAGGGATCGAATAGTTGGAATAGAGTCCATAAGAAATAGTCTGTGGAAAAATAAAACAGGCTTGGCGAGTGAACTAACTTCCTCGTGTACATGCTTTCTGAAATCCTTACAGCACCAGTAAAATAAATCTGTTCATGGTGGATGTAATAGGCAAGAATGAAAGTACAATGGAGCGCTGTACTCCTCACACAAGTTGACGAGAAACTATTCTATCTACACCAAAAACGTATCCTGTTTGAAACAAGTAACTCTATCATTGCAGCCATTTTTAGAATTCATAAATCTTACATTGAGGCACTGATCCGTCCACCACCCCTCCCCAGACCCCGCCCCTCCCAATTTGGCCTTATTATGTGTTTCAGCTAAATAAAAATAAGTGGAAAATATAGTCAATAAACTACATGACTTGCTCCACGTCATTCTCCACTTATCACATTTATCGTGGACATAGGAAATTTATGTCTATGTCTTTACATTGTATATCTATCGCATGTCCTATGTTTTTCACACATGGTACGATCTGACTGGACTGTATGCAGAACAATACTTTTCACTATACCTCAGTACACGTGACAATAAATCTAAATCTAAAGTACCCTTGGCTGAGAGCTGGAAGCAAATGGGAACATCTACCAAATACAAAGGTACCTTACCTTCCTTGCATAAACCGTTTTAATTATTTGGGGGCGGTATATTTTATTGCAAACTAGGTATGTTTTTCACTGCATGATTTTATTTAATTTGAGCTATCAAGCTGCTATTAATGTGACAGGTCTGGTGGAAACTGACTTAAAGAAGGTCAAATAATCAACATCTGGAAAGGTGGCTCATTTATCATAACCCGACAAATATGTCAGAAACATAACCTCATCACAGAGAGATGGCATCGTATAAAAGGTTAATGTATTTAAATGCTATAGATATTTCAACACATCGGCTAGTACTGGTCATAATATTGCATTTAATTTTGTATTTAATAGTTTGTCTTAATGTTTTCTACATTTATTCAGTGATTGATTGCCTGTCTAAATATCAGCTTTTATCAGCACAAATATCAGAATATCTGTAAGAATTTGGGAATCAGTAAAGCTATATGCACTTTAAAGGCACCAGCTTTATTTAAAAAAAGGGAAAACTAACAATATCTATCATTTTTATTAAATACTTATTTTGCTCAAGTACTAATAAGCTGCAACTCAAACTTTAAGAAAACAACTGACCCAATGGAAAAATTCATAGTCAATTTTAATGCAACAATTTTTACTATGTAATTCATGTTAGAAAATCCAGTTTAAAGTTAATCCTGTTATTTTTACAGTAGGAAGGGAATGAAGCATATGGGGCAGATTCTCAGTTTGGGAGACTAAGTGCTGACGCCGGGACTGAATCGCGAGACTAGCCATGTTGACGAAAGCAGTGCCAGTCCCGGAGTGATTCAGGACATCCTAATCTACAGGCACCCAGTGGAACTAGAGCAATCCCAACGAACGTTACATGTGATTTGCCAGACTCGGGATCAGTACTGGAGAGTCGGACAAGCAGGAGCTGCACACAGGCACTCCATTGCCCATACACTTTCATCTCAGCCAAGAAGAGGGTAGTGGTTGCACTGGAGCACACCCATCCCGTTGATGGGTTGGCTTGGGCCAGAGGGCACCTATGGGGGTGAGATAGGGAGGCACCCATACGGCCAGTGCCGCTATGTTCACAATGGGCAGTCAGCAAGGTGCGCAGCTGCGTGGCTGCCTTGCAGGCTGCGAAAATAGTGGTCCGTGCCCTTTCAACCTGACCCCATGGTCCAACTCCTGGCAATGCCCCCGCTATTCACAGCTCCAAGGTCCCAGGTTCGATTCCGGCTTGGGTCACTGTCTGTGCGGTGTCTGCACGTTCTCCCCGTGTGTGCGTGGGTTTCCTCCGGGTGCTCCGGTTTCCTCCCACAGTCCAAAGATGTGCAGGTTAGGTGGATTGCCCATGATAAATTGCCCTTAGTGTCCAAAATTGCCCTTAGTGTTGGGTGGGGTTACTGGGTTATGGGGATAGGGTGGAGGTGTTAACCTTGGGTAGGGTGCTCTTTCCAGGAGCCGGTGCAGACTCGATGGGCCGAATGGCCTCCTTCTGCACTTAAATTATATGTAAATCTATGTAAATATTCCATCCAGCCCTGGCAGAAGCCTGCCCGGCCATGGCACGACTGTCAGCACACTATAGCGATGTTGAACACTTTTCGTACCCCCTCTTTCTCACTCAACACCCACGGCGCCTATTTCCCGATTTTTAAATACCACTTATGAACCTCAGCATTGATAATGCCTCCTGGCAGAGGTGGAACATTATGGGGGGCCCAGAAATTGCTGGGTTGGGCCCGTTAATGATATACCAATGGCGTTTACAGTACAGTCTGCATGACCATGCAGGCATGTGGCATGGAACACATTCACGCCACTGTCGAGGTACCGGAGCATGGCATTCTGTACGTCGTCCGGTGCCAGCTCAATTTTTGGCTGACACGCGATTCCCCACCCAATTGTGCTTCTCAATTCCGGCATCGCGAGGTGGAGAATCCAACTCAAGATGCGGGATTCTCCGACCCCCCGCCGGGGACCCCCGGCAATTCTCCAGGCCTCCCGTTTTCGGGCAGTCCCGCTAGGGTGAAATGGACATCGTCCAACATGGCGGGACCTGGCTTGCCGGCCATCTAGCGGGGTCCTTGGGGGAGCGCGGGGGAATCCGACCCCGGGGGGGGGGGGGGGGGGGGCATGGTGGCCTGGCCTGCGATCGGGGCCCACTGATCTGCGGGCGGGCCTGTGCCGTGGGGGCACTCTTTCCCTCCGCGCCGGCCATGGCATAGCCTTACAGAGACCGGCGCGGAGGGAATGAGTGCCCATACGGCACAGGCCCACCCGCAGATCGGTGGCCCGATCGCAGCCCAGGTCACCACCGTGGCCACCAGGCCAGGCCAGGCCTGCGCAGAACCGCTGCCATGTTTCCTGAGTATGCGCAGGGGTTTCTTCTCACGCCGGCCATGCGCAGGCGCAGGAAACACTGCTATGATCGGAGGGGAGAGGCCTCCATGTCTGAGATGTTTAGCGATTTTTAGCTCTTTGAAGATGGTGCCCCAATCTCTTGTGAAGCCGGCCTTGCTGGCTCTCTCAGGCCTCGCCAGATTGACAACGCCAAATATGCCCCCAGAATTTCTGTGCACTAAGTGCCAGAAAATCTGGTCTGAAAACTTGGCTGTGCATCTGGAGAAACACATGCTGGTTTTGAGTCAGAGCTTGGCATTCTGACAAACTTCGATAAAATTCCACCCAACATGTTCTGGTGTGATGTTCCACTGAATGGCGGTCAACCGGAAAAGTTAACTCTGTGGAGAATTTTGAAATGGTGGAGCTCACGTTTGGGCACAGTTTGGAATTAAATCGGTGAGAATTCCTACGGGTGACAGACTTTCTCCGGGTGCTCCGGTTTCCTCCCACAAGTCCTGAAAGACGTGCTATTTGGTAATTGGGGCAGACTTTGAACAGATCTAGCAACTCACGACTGGGCATCCATGAGGCGCTGTGGGCCATCAACAGTCGTAGAATTGTATTCAACCACGATCTGAAGCCTCCTGACCCGGGATATCCCCCACTCTACCATTACCACCAAGTCAGAGGATCAACCCTGGTTCAATGAAGAGTGCAGATGGGCATGCCTGAGCAGCACCAGGAATACCTAAAAATGAGGTATCAGCCTGGTGAAAAAAAAACACAGGACTACTTGTGTGGTGTGATAAACCACATAAGCAGCACGTAATGGACAAAACAAAGCGATTCCACGATGAACGCATCAGATCTAAGCTCTGCAGTCCTGCCACATACAGCTGTGATTGGTGGTGGGCAATTAAACAACTCACTGGAGGGGGAGCTCCACAACTATCCCCATCCTCAGGAGGAGGAGCCCAGCACCTCAATGCAAAAGACAAGAATCCCTACAGTGCAGAAGGAGGCCATTCGACCCATCGAGTCCGCAGCAATACTACCCAGGCCTACTTCCTGCCCTATCCCCGTAACCCCATGCACTGATCATGCCCAATCTACCTAACCTGCACATATTTGGACTGTGGGAGGAAGCCGGAGCTCCCAGAGGAAACCCACACAGACATGGAGAGAATGTGCAAATTCCACACTGACAGTCATCCAAGGCCGGAATTGATCCCGGGGCCCTGGCGCTGAGAGGCAGCAATGCTAACCACTGTGCTAGTGTGCCACGTTTACTTTACACCCCTATATATGTTCCAATCCTTTATTTTGGTCTCTGTAAAATTTCATTGAAAGTGAAGAATAATTGGTGCACTTTATTTCCTAATTTGCCGTCTTGGAGATTATTTCAATGCGACTGACTCCTTACTCTGTTTGATGAAATCAATGCTGTTGAATGCTTGGTGAGTCTCTTGACTTGACGCCCGGTTCAAATTAACATTGGAAAAGGGGAAACTCACATCATTGAGAACGCATTGTTTCATGGCTGACTGCAAAATCCATAAGAGCTGAAGAAACAGTAGCAGGAGTAGGCCACCCGACCCCTCAAGCCAGCTCCACCATTCAGTAAGGTCATGGTGTATCTGATTGTGGCTGCAATTCCACTTTCCTGCCTTCCCTTCAAGAACAAAGGCCAATCAAAACTCTGTCCAACACAAACTCTGCTGCTCTCTGGGGAAGGGAATGCCAAAGGCAAATGATCCTCTGAGAGAAGAAATGTCTCTTCATCTCAGCCCCTCATCTGGGGCACTGTGTCCCTTAATCCTAGATTCCTCTGTAATGCTATGTATACAGACAAGTTAGTTAAGGATTAATTATTACATCTCAGTATAAATCAAACACTATAGGGTGTCACCACTTCTCTGTATTTAAGTCAGACCCTGAGGGAATGCTGGGTAGTTAGCAAAGAAGAAAGCCTGAGAACAGCATGAGGAGTAGATTAGATTGGAGAGTGTAAACACTTGGGATATCATTAGTGACTACTAGATTATTGATTACTGCTAGTCAGATTCAATATTACTTTATTATTAATTATAGCTCAGTAGTGTGTGTGAACTTCATTTAATTTATCGTTATCCAATAAATTAGTTATGCTTCAATCTAATGATTGGTGGTTTCTTTGTCATCAACCCAATGGACCATTCTGGATCAAAAGACAAAGAACAACGACATCTTACCACCAAAGGTAATATAACATCCGCCACAGGAGAAACCAACTCAGCATTTACCTTGTCAGGCCCCCTCAGAATTTAATATGTTTCGATAAGATCACCTCCCATTCCTTTGAACATCAATGTGTACAAGGCCCAACCTGCTCAACCTTTCTTCACACGTCAACCCCTTTCATCCAAGGAATCAACCGGGTGAACCTTCTCTGAACTTCCTCTGATGCAAGTATCTCCCTGCTTAAACAGAAAGTGCAAAATTGTGCACAGTACTTTAGCTGTGGTCATATCAATGCACAATGAAAAAGTATTTCATTGGTACATCCTATGATTGTGAAAGTTGCTATATAAACGTAGATAATTCTTTCAAGGCAAAGCGAAAGATGAACTTTAGATTAGTCCCAAAGAAAGAATTTAATAGCAGTGGGAATGCAGATACTAGATATGTGAGGAAAAGTATGCCATGCACTGTTGTATTAAGGCACCCTTACCTTTATACTCCAGGCTGTTGTCCACAGTCAGAAGAAAAGCCCATAACAACATGAGCCATTTTTGTAGCCAGACTATCTAGTCAGAAACTCTGAGCCTGCTCGAACATGCTCCAAAAGAAGGGTAACCCAAGATATATTGAGAACCACCAGCATGGCAAAACAATGAACATTTTTAATATCTATCATCTTTAAGTCCCAAGGTTATGATTTAAACCCTGAGCAGGTTTAGCATTAATGATAAAATATATATATATACACATTGTTTTTGCTTACTTCATGAATCTTTGTAAATTTTAAATGCAATTTTCATATGCTTTAGTTGTCATCTCTACTGCCACTGAGTCATAACATTTTACATTAACACTGTTTAGTTAATGCAGGCACACTCAGTGTGAATTTGTACAGAGTTACTAGAGATTATATGGTAATCACAAAGCAATTAATGATGCCTCCATAATTATCATCTGAAGGTAGATGACAGCACAATATTACAAATTATATGCATACATAAATAATTATGAATAAATTATTTATTGAGGAAGCAAACATGAATCAGATTTTATTTGAGATGTAATTCAGAGGGTTGCACTTTGCAACCCCAATAAGTCCAACAGAGAAAATATGTTCCAACAGTATTCAGTTAAATTTGGAACTTTGAGGAGGTTTCAAGAAAAGGTGGATTTAAAAGTTGAACGAGATTCAGATTAGACTGATACAATACTTAAAGACATGGGCCGGGATTCTCCGTCCAAATCCCTAGGGGACTCGAGAATCATGGCCCGCCGCCCTGATGCCAGCTTACCGATTCTCTGGCGCCGATTCTCGGGTGCCCGCAGGATCGCCGCCGTGCCGGTTGGGGGCCGTTGAAAGCAGCCCCCCCCCCCCCCGGGTGATTTTACGGGCCCCAACGGGCCGAGTGGCCGCCAAGTTCAGCCGAGTCCCACCGGCGTGGGTTACTCAGGTCCCACACGGCAGGACCAGGAAGGTGTGTCTGCGGAGGTCGTCCTAGAGGGGGAGCAGGAGGGATCCAACCCCGGGGGGGCTTCCACAGTGGCCTGCCCCGCGATCGGGGCCGACCAATCGACGGGTGGGCTGGTTCCATGGTGGCCTATGTTCCTCTGCGCCGGGCCCCTGTAGGGCTCCGCCATATTGCCCGGGGGCCGATGTGGAGACGGGAATCCACGCAGATGCACAGAACCACGCCGGCCGTTCTGCGTATGCGCGGAATCATGCTGGCCGTTCCGCACCAGCATGGAGCTACGTGTCCACTCTGGCGCCAACCTAGGCCCCAAGGGAGGGGAGCATTCCTCATCATCGGGGACCATTGACGCCGGAGTGGTTGGCGTCGCTTTTCACGCCTATGGCAGAACTTGGCCGCGGGATTGGAGAATCCCGGCCATGGATTCTCCACTCCCCGATTGCAATTCGGCGATGGGGCGGAGAATCTGTTTTGCTGCTGAAATCGGGAGTGGCGCCGGTTTTAAAATTCTCCGCCTTTGAAAATCAACATACTCGAGAACTAAGCCATTGCCTGAGGCGCACCCCGCGATGCCCCGTTGCCAACCGGCCAAATTCCCGACAGCATGGCTTGTGTGCGCTCATACCATCCGGGATCCTCGCGTGGTGGCTGCGGACTCAGTCCGGGGCCGCCACAGTCGGAGAGGGCCAATCGGCGGGCAGGGGGGACTTCATTCGAGGCTGGGGGAAATGTGGGCGGGTGGTCTGGGCGAGTGAGCAGCCGGTATGGGGCACTACTTCAGTGGTCCAGGTCCGTGGGCTGAGTCCGCCATGGAGCACTGCATTGCCGCTGGAGGCCGCCGCCATATGCATTCGCAGCCTCTGAACCGGAAGTGCGGGTGGCCGTAGCTGCAGCTAGAGGCACAAGCTCTACGATAGCTGTCTGGTAGCCCCCTGCAAGACGATGAATCTGTGACCTTTTGACGCCAGTTTTCCTGGCGTAAAAGACCACAGTTTTCACGATGGCATCAGCACTGTGTCTCAAAATCGGAGAATTCAGCCCCTGAATTTTCGCTCTCATGTTGGGTACACATATCCAGGCGGGCTTCTGACTCTGTGAACACGACATCCCCGAACTTCCAATTTTCAGGGTGGAATATTATTGGAATCGCAGCGAGCAACCCCAGAAGTAGTGTGGGGTCGGAGTCAGGACCAGCATTGGTTGGGCAATAGGTGGACCTACAGAACAGCCCATTTGTGGGTGCAAAATCCATGATGCCTATGGAGGAGTTGTCACTATCCATCAGGTGAGGGGGTACACTGTAAATGTTGCCCAACCTGTTTTATGGGGATAGGGCGAAGGTGTGGCTTGGTAGGGTGCTCTTTCCATGAGCGGGTGCAGACTCGATGGGCCGAATGGCCTCCTTCTGCACTGTAAATTCTATGAAATTACCGCCCCGTAAGTCTGCTCCCAATCAACAATAAAGCAATGGAAGGGGTTGTCAACAGTCAAGAATGCAATCAAGCGGCACTTATTTCGCAATAACCTGCTCATTGATGCTCAGTTTGGATTCCACCAGGTCACTCAACTCCTGACTTCATTGCAGTCTTGGTTCAAATATGGACAAAAGAGCTGAACTCCAGAGGTGAGGTGAGTGTGACTGTCCTTGACATCAAGGCGACATTTGACTGAATGTGGCATCCAGGAGTCAATGGGAATCAGGGGGGAACTCTCCACAGGGTGAATGCATATTTAGCACAAAGGGAGGTTGTTGTGGTTATTGGAGCCAATCATCTCAGTTCCGGGATATCCCTTCAGTTGAATGTCCAAGGCCCAACCACACCATCACATGCATAGAAACATACAAACAAAATAGAAGCAGGAGGAGATGATTTGGCCCTTCGAGTCAGCTCTCCCATTCATTATGATCATGGCTGATCATCAAGTTCAATACACTGATCCTGTCTTCTCCCCATACCCCTTGATTCCTTTAGCCCCAAGAGCTATATCTAATTCCTTTTAGAAATTACACAACATTTTGGTCTCAACTATTTTTTGTGGCAGTGAATTCCACAGATTCACCATGATCCTGCTCTCTTTGAACCTCATGGGAAGATGAAGCCAGTGTTTCTCAATAAAATCAGTGTTTTCCTCACCTCAGCAAGCTCTCTAAATATTCTGTGTTCGCACAACACAATGAAGAATATTATAGTTTCTGATGAATGTTTGCCATTTTTGTGACAGTTAATGTAACTTCTGAATAATTTCCAAAGAAGCCTCTGCATCTCTCCAAACATTTGGGCTTCAAAGTTTAGAGCTGCTCCTACCAGGCCTAATCTGCACTTGCATGTTCCTCAATCCAGGATAATGAAAGTCAGACATGACTGGAGGCGGTTGCAGTTTTTTATGGACAGCTGCCTCTGTAAACGGCACACCACATGAACACCGTTGGGGACTGATGCAGTCCCAGCAGTGGCCACCACTACTGGTGGAGCTGCTGGGGCCAAAGATTGGCTGGCAGCTCTTGGGGAAAGGACTTTCTCCCAAGATGGCAATAGCCGTCCTGTCTCAATGTAATTAATTAATGCCCTACTAGATATTAATTCATTATAGGGCCACAGGATTGTCAGGAATGGATGATACACCTGCCTATAAAATCCAGGCTGATATTTCACGCTAAGTCAGTCGTAGCTTAGCTGCTAGCACTCTCGCTTCTAAGTCGGAAGGTTGTGACATCAGGTCCTGCTCCAAGACATGAGGACAAGAATCAAGAGAATGTTGCATTGTTGGATATTCCATATCTCAGGTGAAATATTAAACTAAGACCCTCTTTGTCATCTCAACTGTGGGACATTATACAAATGAAATGAAAATGAAAATTGCTTACTGTCACAAGTAGGCTTCAAATGAAGTTACTGTGAAAAGCCCCTAGTCGCCACATTCCGGCACCTGTTCGAGGAGGCTGATACGTGAATCGAACCGTGCTGCTGGCCTGCCTTGGTCTGCTTTCAAAGCCAGCGATTTAGCCCTGTGCTAAAGAGCCCCTGTGCATCATGTACAGCAATGTGAAGAGTTCATTCATAGAATTTACAGTGCAGAAGGAGGCCAATCAGCCCATCGAGTCAGCACCGGCTCTTGGAAAGAGCACCCTACCCAACCACACACCTCCACCCAATCTCCATATCCCAGCAACCCCACCCAACACTAAGGGCAATCTTTGGACACTAAGGGCAATTTAGCATGGCCAATCCACCTAACCTGCACATCCTTCGACTGTGGGTGGAAACCGGAGCACCCGGAGGAAACCCACACACACACGGGGAGAACGTGCCGACTCCGCACAGGCAGTGACCCAAGCCGGGAATCGAACCTGGGACCCTGGAGCTGTGAAGCAATTGTGCTAATCACTATGCTACCGTGCTGCCCCAAAATGTTATGTTATGTTAATGTTATGTTAAAACTAGCCACAGCTGGGGGATGTTGTGTTATGCTTCTTCATGGAGCATAAGCTGCTTCCTTGATGTATACTCTGACAAACGAAGGTTCAGACTTGGAGATAGGTTTAACACATTTATTGAACAGTGAACAATTCTCCTACTTGAGTTCAACTCTCCTGCTGATCTTACTATAGTAACTCAATCTAGCTAACCAGTCTGCTCTAATCCATGCGGTGGGTGTGATGCTTCCTGATCTGCCCCTGTCTCTCTGAGTGTCACCTATGGAAAGAGAAAGAGTATGTGTGCCCTGTCCTTTTATGTAGGTAGCCCCCTTATGGTAGTGTCACCTCTGGGGGTGTGTCTTGACTGCCCATTGGTCATATCCTATCTTACTGACCTATTGGTTGAATGGGCAGCACGGTAGCATTGTGGTTAGCACAATTGCTTCACAGCTCCAGGGTCCCAGGTTCGATTCCCGGCTTGGGTCACTGTCTGTGTGGAGTCTGCACATTCTCCCCATGTGTGCGCGGTTTCCTCCGGGTGCTCCGGTTTGCTCCCACAGTCCAAAGATGTGCGCCTTAGATGGATTGGCCATGCTAAATTGCCCTTAGTGTCCAAGATTGCCCTTAGTGTTGGGTGGGGTTACTGGGTTATGGGGATAAGGTGGAGGTGTGGACCTTGCTCGGGTGCTCTTTCCACGAGCGGGTACAGACTCGATGGGCCAAATGGCCTCCTTCTGCACTGTAAATTCTATGATTCTGTGAATGTCTGTATGTCATAATGTCTCTGGTGCTCCCTCTAGTGTTTATTTAGTTTAGTGTATCTGCATTAACCCCTTGTGTATTTACAATGATGCATATCACCACAGGGGACAGTACTATAAATTGTACTGACTCTGAGATTTCTGATGTTGAGATGCCGGCGTTGGACTGGGGTGAGCACAGTAAGAAGTCTTACAACACCAGGTTGAAGTCCAACAGGTCTGTTTCAAATCACTAGCTTTCGGAACACTGCTCCTTCCTCAGGTGAATGAAGAGGTATGTTCCAGAAACATATATATTGACAAAGTCAAAGATGCAAGACAATGGACCACGCTTCGGGACATCCTTACCTGCAGCATATGAGGTAGGCAACGTTGGCCGAGACGCACAAGTATGTACAGCGTACGTGGTGGGTGGTGTTCTCACGTGTAATGGTGGTACCCATGTAGATGATCTGGGACATCTTGCAGAGATTGTCATGGTAGGGTTATGTGGTGTCATGGTCGCTGTTCTAAAGGCTGGGTAAATTGTTGCAAATAATGGTTTGTTTAAGGTTGCGCGGTTGTTTGAAGGACATCGCGTGACAATCGGAGCATCTAGTCCCAGTTGTGCATTTGAGAGTTCTGTAGTTAGAGACAGCATAGTTTAATGTAGTAACCTTATACTTTTGGAATATGCACAAATCTTATTTAGCACTGTTAATAAATTAGTTTTGTTCATTAACAAAGCTGGTTGTTCTTTGTTCAACACGACACATCCAAGCCATCCAGATAAAGGAAAGCAAAGCCATCCATTGTTCAAAACTTGAAGAAGAGTCTCAACATTCACTCAGTTCCTTTCTCTCCACAGATGCGGCCAGACCTGCAGACTTTTTCCAGCATTTTCTGTTTTTATTTCAGATTGCCAGCATCTGCAGTGTATTTTGTATTGGGGAGTTGTGCCTTGCATCCTGATCAATACTTACCCCTCAATCAACATCATTAAAAAAAAAGATTACCAGGTCATTATCACATCACTATTTGTGGGAGGTTACTGTGCATGTAATGACTGTCACATTTCCTGTGCTACAGTAACAACTAGATTACACCAGTGATTGCATTTCAAATGTACTTCATTGGCTGGAAATCACTTGGGACATCCAAAGTTTGTGAAAGGTGCTGCACTAGATTAGTCCCAAAGAAAGAATTGAATAGCAGTGGAGATGTGAGTATCAAATATGTTCGAAAATCTAAATCATTTCATAAAGAAAGAAATACAACAAATGCTGTGAACAGCCAGCAGGTCAGTCAGCATTGGTGGGGAGAACAGACAAATAAGTGTATGATCCTTCTTCAATGCACATGAATGAAAAATGGGAGAGCAAATGTATTTCATATAAATCAGATGCCCAAAAGTGGATAAAAACAAATTACTGTGGATGCTGGAATCTGAAACCAAAGAGAAAATGGTGGAAAATCTCAGCAGATCTGGTAGCATCTGTGGGGAGAGAAAAGAGTTCACGTTTCAAGACCAGATGGTTAGCTTTTTCCTCTCCTTGCAGATGCTGCCAGACCTGCTGAGATTTTCCCGCATTTTCTCTGTTTCCATGGGTACAGTGCAGGCATGTCCCCACAAAAAGGACATGGAGTAGGTGAGGTAACCGTATGGCTCATCCTTTGGAGTCAGAGTGATGGACGAGCCACTTACAAGTTTGTGTTCTATTTAAATTTGATGGACAAGCCGTCATTGCAAACAGAGCCGGTATTTGACACCTTGTTCATTCAGAAGAGTAATTTTGCACAGGTTCAATGTCCCCTCCCATTGGTATGAGCCACTTAAATGGGGGATGTTGAGCACAAAGTTCAAATAAAGGCCTCTCGTGTTCTGAAAGGGAAAAAAGTTAACTGGGAAACACTCCAGTGATGCCTTGGATATATTAGTAGTTGTGGTTTGAATGGTTAAGTACTTTTTAAATATAGTCACTGTTGCATTGTAGAGAATGCAGCAGCCAATTTGTACATAATAATTTCCCACAAACAGCAATGCTTCTAGGATGATATGTTACCTCCCTGATGCCAGGGTCATCAATATCACCAAATGGCTACAGAGCATTCTGGAGGGTGACGGTGCACCACCAGAAGCCATGCTCCATGATATCGGTAGAAAAAGGGATGTAGTTCAGGGAATTAAGAAAGAGAATAGTGGGCAGGACTTCAAAGGTAGTAATCTCCAGATTACTCCCAAGTGCACATGCCAGTGAGTATAGAAATAGAAGAATACACCAGATGAATGCATGGCTGGAGAGATGGTGCAGGAGGGAGGGTAACAGAATTCTGGAGCACCTGGACTGGTTCTGGGGTGGGTGGGATCTGTACAAGCAGGAAGGTCTACATCTGAACCAGGCAGGTACAAATGTTCTTGCAGGGAGATTTGCTTATGTTGTTTGGTTTAAACAAGATTGGCAGGGGATGGGATCTTGAGATCAAATTCAGATCGGACAAATTCAGACTAGGGTGTGGGAGACAGAACATTAGCAAGACCGAAGAAACAGAGGTTAAAAAGTGTGCAGCACAGGAATTTGGCAATGTTAAAAGCTATTTCTTCAAATGGAATGAGTATAGCAAACAAAGCCGATGAGCTGACGGGTAGCCGCATAGCAGCATTATATCATTGCCATAATCAAAATTTTGCTTAAAGAGGGGTATAAAAGCTCAGGAGATTGGAGAAGATGATTCGCATGGAGGTTTATTTATAACCAAAAGAAAAGACCTCAACGTGGCATACAGCACATAGGTCCCAATCCAGGCCGGCTTTTACCGAATTCTTACAGTTCAAAAGGAGGCCCTTCAGCCCATCGAGTTTGCACTGATCCTCTGAAAGAGCACCTTACCCAGGCCGACTCTCCAAACCTATCCTCACAATCCACCCATCCCTTTTTAAAATAAATTTAGAGTACCTAATTAATTTTTTCTATTTAAGGGGTAATTTAGCGTGGCCAATCCACCTACCCTGCACAACTTTGGGTTGTGAGGGCGAAACCCATGCAAACACGGGGAGAATATGCAAACTCCACACGGACAGTGACCCACAGCCGGGATCGAACCTGGGACCACAGCGCCTTGAGACAGTAGTGCTAACCACTGTGCCACCGTGCTGCCCTCCAACCCACCCATCCTGTATATCTTTGGACACTAAGGGGCAATTTAGCATGGCCAATCCACCTAACCTGCATATCTTTGGATTGTGGGAGGAAACTGGAGCGCCCGGAGAAAACTCACACAGGCACAGGGAGAATATGCAAACTCCACATAGATAATCACCCAAGGCTGGAATTGAACCCGGGTCCCTGGAGCTGCCCCTGTTTGATTCTATGAGCCCTAGCTGATGGGCTTTCACCTATCAGCAGGGGAGCTCATATTCCACGAGCCTCATGGGGAGATTGGATCATCCAACAAATTGTCAGAGGCTGCTTTAGCTCAGTGGGCTGGACAGCTGGTTTGTGATGCAGAACAAGGCCAGCAGTGCGGGTTCAATTCCCATACCAGCTGAGAATTCTGAATTCTCCCTCAGTGTACCCAAACAGGCGCCGGAATGTGGCGACTAGGGGCTATTCACAGTAAATTCATTGCAGTGTTAATGGAAGCCTACTTGTGACAATAAAGGTTATTTATTACGGTAGCACAGTTGTTTCACAGCTCCAGGATACCAGGTTTGATTCCCGGCATGGGTTACTGTCTGTACGGAGTCTGCATGTTCTCCCCGTGTCTGTGTTAGTTTCCTCCGGGCGCTTTCGTTTCCTCCTACAGTCCAAAGATGTGCAGGTTAGGTGAATTAATGGTTACGTGGGCTTAGGGTTAGGATGGATGTGTGGGGATGGGGTGGAGGTGTGAGCTTAGATGGGGTCCTCTTTCCGAGGGCCAGTGCAGACTCGATGGGTCGAATGGCCTCATTCTGCACTGTAACTTCTATGATTCCCTAAGGGCCTCATGAGGGTTATTTCAAGGGGCAAAATTGGCAGCTCAGCATCCCCTGGATGTAAAATGCTCAGTCAGGATAGAGAGGGGCTAATAAAGTTGGGAGTATAGCATTATTGGTTGAAGATTCAATTACAGCTGTGAGGAGTGATGATGTATGAAATGAATCATCGAATGAGACCATAGGGGTTGAGCTCAGAAATAAAAAAGTGTTTGCGACACCACTAGGAGTGTACTACCATTTTAGAGATAGTGATCATAATGCTGTTAGATTTAACATAATTACGGGAAAAATCGATATGGAGCAAGAGTAAAAGCTTCAAATGAGGGAATGACAAATTTTATGAAGCTGAGAGTTGATCTGGCGTAAGTAAACTGGCTATCGCTACTTGGAGGAAAATCTTTGACGGACCAGTGGGAGGTATTCAAAAGTGAGATTCCATGAGTACAGTGGAGGCATGTCCCCACAAAGAAAAAGGACGATACTGCCAAATGTAGAGCCCTTTGATTATCTAGAAGCATACAAGCCAAAATAAAACAGAAATAGAAAGTTTATGACAGTCACAAAAATCTTAGAAAGCCGCGGGATGTATAGAAAATACAGGGGTGAAGATAAAATGACATCAGGAAAACAAATGGAGATATGAAAGAACATTGGGAGATAAAATCAAGGAAAGCCCAAATATGTTTTATCAGTACATTAAGACTAAGAGGATAACTCAAGAAACCATAGAACCCCAACAGTGCAGAAAGAAGCATTTGACCTATCGAGTCTACATTGACCCTCCGAAAGAGCACTCTAACTAGGCCCACTCCCCCACCACATCCCCCTAATCTCAGATAAAGTGCACAATTTTGGGCACCAAGGGGCAATTTAGCTTGGCCAATCTACCTAACCTGCAGATCTTTGGACTGTGGGAGGAAACTGGAGCACCCAGAGTAAACCCAGGCAGATAAGGGAAAAAGTGCAAACTCCACATAGACATCACCCAAGGCTGGAATTGAACCCTATTTTCTGACGCTGTGAGGCAGCAGTGCTAGCCATTGTGCCGCCGAGTCTATCGGAGATGCACATGGTAATTTGTGCATTAATTCAGAAGGTGCAAACATGATTCTTAATGAGTACTTTGTCTTTATCTTTGCTTCGGAGAGTAATGATGCAGCCATTCTACTTGTCTTGTCACAAACAGTGATTTGTGGATATGCATTCCAAGCTTTCTCACTTCCTCTATCCCTCTTAATATTCTACCATTTATTGAAGTTCCCTTGCTTTGCATGCTCTCCCAAAATGCTTTCTCTCACACTTCTCTGAATTTAAGTCTATTTGATAGTGCAGAGGATAGCTGAGGACTCCAGAATTATATAAATGGTTTGTTTGGTTGAATGGATGGAAAAGTGGCAAAAGGAATTAAATCTAGAGAAACGTGAGGTAATGCAGATCAATGATATGGCGGCTTTCATTAGATGGTGAGAAGTTCATTTTTCTCAAGAAATTCAAATATTTTTCCACTGACATTACATGGAATTAGAGAACTGTACTGGGTTATTGGCTAAAGAGAATACATGGGAAATATTAAGATGACATGGACAATCTAAGAGGGCATGGAATATGCATGGTAGGGTTAACATTGGGTGGCACGAGTGATCTGAGGTGCCATGGGTTGGCATGGGCAGTAGTTGAGGTACAAGGGGCTTTATAACACTGTTGGGAGCTGGGATACTAAAATGGCCTTCTAACTGGCTCACCTAAGGCCCCACACGCTTTACTTACTCCAGTGTAACTCACAAACGGCACTCAAATCTCAACCCCAGTGTGAAAAGGTGTAAGGCATGATAAGTCACATATGGGTCAGGTGTGCAATTTCCGAGCCGCAAAAGTGCACAGGCCAGGTTTTCCTGAGCCCAGGAGAAGAATTGATCCGCAGGCTTAAATAATTTATCAATACTCATTGAAAATCTAGATTTATCATACCATTGGTCTGAAATTACTTGAAAAACTGTGAAAATTGATTTTACCTTTGTCCACAAGTCAATAAAAATCAATTTGTTTTCATGTTTATGTCAGCGAGCAATCAAATAGTAAGTGTCATGTCTGATGAGATTAATGGTGACTATGCATTTGGGTCAACTGGTAAATTGTGCTCCAGCTATTAATTTAGATTAGTTTTTTTTGCTATTATCCCTCAAGTGGCTTTATATGACTTTAAGTTGTCATAAAATGGATCACTTCAGATAAGTGAATCTTCAATATGTTTTATTGTGGGTAGCTATGTTAACTGCCAATAATTCTAATGAACCAAATAGGTTGGTGTGCAGGAAATGGAAATGATTAGTCAACCTTTAACTCTATATCAATTAGGATGTTCAATTGATTAAACAGTCTTCTTAAATTGACATTAGCTTCAACCACATTAATGTGTTTAACATATTTCTGTGTCATACATATGTAATAAATGAAATAAAATCTAATCATCCCGACTAAATTTTATTGGCCTGAAAAGGAACGAAAACGGCAGCTGAAGATACCTAATGATCTGCATATTTGTTTTTAAGTTCAGAAATAGAAATGTATGAAGGTACTTGCAATTCAAGTTGATGGCAATCAGTATTTTATTTTTTGAAAAACCATTGGATATATACGTGCAATAAAATAGAGTATCTCAATTTTGGGTTAACTATTGTCAAAGTTGGATTTTATGTGCAAGACCTGTCCTTGAAATATGAAATTGTTGAAATAGTCAGAGGTAGCAATCTTACGACTCAAACAATGGAATTTTAGTCTATGCAAAAGTGGTTCTATTATATTAATCATGGCAGTCAGTGCATAATTGTTACAAACACATTGCTGTTATTGGGACAGATTACAAGAGATAAACCGATTTATCATACTTTGGAAACAAGGGCTTTGTTTTTGTTAAATTCATTTTTATTTAGCCTCCAGTTGTATTATTTCCATATTAGACTTTGAATGGACGAAGCACCAAGAATAAAGAGCTGAAAGAACAACTCACAGTTAATGAACAAATCCAGAGGGATTATAGGAATTTAGTTATTTTAGAATAAACATACATCTTCAACCATAAATTACCATGACTGGGACAATCCACCTTACTAATCATGGGTAAAAGTCCAGAGTAGTTACCAGTAAAAATAACAATGTCGCCCAGCATGCTCCATTCCATTTTGCAGACAGCTACATTAACTAAATAGCAAGTGGCGACAAAAGTGGTGGATTGAATGTTCTGTGCTCCTGGCGGGTATGTTTCGCGTGGAGGGTGCAAGGAAAATAGAGTGAGCACCCACCTTCCCGCCCACCTGCATAATATAAAGGGTGGGTGGGTGCAAAAATCAGCAGCCCAGCTGCCATATTTAAGTAAGTGCTTGCAGGTCAATTAGACTTATTATCAAGCCAATTGACCCTGATAATCTGCTGGTCACACTGTAAAATGGTTGGTGTAGGAAATGGGCAGAAGCATGCAACTTGGTTTTCTCCCTGAGATGGTTAGAGAGCGGGTAAGCGTTGAGAAGTCCGGGGGACGGGAACTTGCCAATTGTAGGATGTCCCCCTCTAAGATCGAATCTCCTCTTTCTCCCTACCTGTTCCTTCTCTTAAATCCACCCCCTCTCCCTCACCCCACCCCTCTCCCTAACCTAACTAAACCCAAACCCCACCCCCGGCACAAGACCACGGATGTACCTCATCCGGGTCTCCATCTCCTCCTTTTGCTGCAGTTCCGGCAATGGTTACTGACATATTTGTGGTGCTGCCCAGACTGGTGATGGGACTTGGCTGTAATGAAGTGCGGAATTCTCATTTGGCCCTCGTTAATCTACCCCGCAATGTTTTATTGCTACGGGGTGGTTCAGCGTGGAGAATGTCAGCTCCACAATAATGTTGCTTCCTGGCGCATGCCATCTTCCCCACCCTCCCCCACTCCCCCCATATAATCCCAGCCTGTATCCTTCAGGATTAGCTGACTTCAAACAAAATGTACTTTCTGAGAAGCATAAACTCCTTGTTCACAGCTTATTGGCTATTGGAGATGGCTGCAGTCTGCTACAGGAAAATGTTGACGAGAAATAAACAGGTTGACCAGATGGGATAAACTGAGGTGAATAATTCTTTGGAAAATTAGTTTTGATTAATGAAAACCAAAGAATTATATTTGACACAGAAAAGAACCAGGAACAACTCAGAGCCCCAAGAAAATACCTTAACACCAGTATCTTCCACTTTTCTCAATTGAAGATTCTTCGCCACTGTGGTAATAGGGCCCTCAGCCATTTTCATATCACTTTGTAACATATTTGTTTTAAGCTCAAAAACAGAAATACGCAGAGTTACTTTTTCATAGAATTCATAGAATCCTTAAAGTGCAGAAGGAGGCCATTCAGCCCATCGAGCCTGCAATGACCGTCTGAAAGAGCACCTAACCTACACCCACTCCCCTGCCATATCCCCGCAACGCCACCTAACCTGTACATCTTTGGACACTAACGGCCAATTTTAACACGGTCAATCCACCTAACCTGCACATCCTTGGACTTGCAATTTGCAATTTGAGTTGGTGCTTGCTGCCATTTGTTTTTTGAAAATCACTGAATATACAAATGAATCAAACTAGAAGATTTCAGTTTTAAATTTATTGTTCCAATTCTTCGGTTCATATACATACGTGGATAAATTATCATGTTGTTACTCTCCTCCACCTGGAACCATAATAGGGTTATCCTTGTGCTCACCTTCCAGCCCATCAGCTTCACCATTCAACAGATCATCTTTCCCCATTTCCCCCACTTCCAGCACAATGATACCAACAAACACATTTTTACCTCCAACTTCCCTCAAAGGCATTGTTCTCACCACAACACCCTAGTCCACTCTTCCATCGTCTGTATCACCAGTTTCCTTTTTCACAGTATCACGACCCCCTGGGCTAGTGCACAGCTAATTCCCAACCCCGCTTGACCTGGAGTTGCACCACAATTGAAATTAGAGGTTATTTTAAAAACAGGCTGAGCGCAAAAAACTGCAGTCACTCGGTTTAGTAAAGATGCGAGAGTCCAAATCGAGTAAAAGTAAGAACTACATTTTATTTACAAATAGTATATTTACACTCCCCGGTGGACCCCTACCAGGTACTTCTCTTGGTGCCTTACTGGCCGACCTTATATACACTAGGTAATTGAGATACCACACGGGGAAGACAAGCATTCCCACCCCGTAGGCCCCATGTGGGATATTACACCAGGTTTGTAATTTTAACACAAGTAACCTTTCATTATGTGCAGTATTATAATTAAACTGACAGAAGAAAGAAACTGACTAATACCCCGGTCCCAAGACCAGCCCCCCCTACTTCCACCCCCAGCCACTTTCTAACTACTCCCATTATCTATGCACAAAATCAACACAGTGGGGAAAGGGTGGATGAGAGAGAAATAAATTATTAATACAAAATAAAAGGATAAAGGGTCTTTGATGCACTGTGATGACTTCTAGTGAGGGTCTATCTGAGGCTCAGCTTTCTTTTCAATACTTCTTTCTGTTAGGGTTGAGATCATCATAGAATTTACAGTGTAGAAGGAGGCCATTTGGCCCATCAGGATTGCATCAGCCCTTGGAAAGAGCACCCTACTCAAGCCCACGCCTCCATACTATCCCTGTAACCCAGGAACCCACTTAACCTTTTTGTACACTATGGGGCAAATTAGCATGGCCAATCCACCTAACCTGCACATCTTTGGACTCTGAGAGGAAACCCACACAGACACGGGGAAACTCTGCACAGACAGGGATCCAAACCGGGAATCGAACCTGGGACCCTGGAGCTGTGAAGCAACTGTGTTATCCACTGTGCTACCGTGCCGCCCATGGTTTTCTTGATTGTTTTCTCTGGCAAGGTTGTCTACTTTCTTTGTAGATTCAGGATTATTTCAAGTTCACAGAAAGGATGTGTCAGGCACTCAACTGTTTTAGAACAATAAAAGTTCTTTACTTCAGCGGCAAGAGAGAAAGAGACTGTTCCTTTCCTTTCAATTCCAAGGTATTGGTCACAGTTTTCTCAGAAATTTTCATGCAGGAACCAATCACTGACTATTGTCAGAACACTGTCCCTGGCCAACCCACCGGTTGCCAGACAACCAATCAAACCAACGTCCTCTAAAGCACGTTCCTAAGAGCCACTTGACTCCAAAGCTTCTGGTTTCTTTTTTCCAAAATACAAAACCTGGAACACATTGACCTGGCAAGCAGATTGCTTCAGTTTGAATCCTCTCTCTAAAGGCACAGTCCGATTATGGGTCCACAGACCAAAAATAATACAGTAAAAGAAAATGGGAACAAAGAAAATAGACAGGAAGGACTCTTACAAAAGCAAAAGCAGGAGATAGAACACTTGCCCTTTTATTTCTATCCTTCCTGCCGTCCAAGGCCCCAAACACTCCATTCAGTGGAAACAGTGATATACTTGTACTTCTTTCAATTCATTATACTGTGGGCACTATTTCCCGGCCATGTTGTAACCAGCACCGATCCCATTATTCCCGGTGAATAGTGGGAGAGCACAATAACATTAATCACATCGGGCGCTAATCGAAATGAAATGAAATGAAATGAAAATCGCTTATTGTCACGAGTAGGCTTCAATGAAGTTACTGTGAAAAGCCCCTAGTCGCCACATTCCGGCGCCTGTCCGGGGAGGCTGGTACAGGAATCGAACCGTGCTGCTGGCCTGCTTTAAAAGCCAGCGATTTAGCTCAGTGAGCTAAACCAGCCCCAGAAGCCCCTAGTCGCCACATTCCGGTGCCTGTTCAGGGAGGCTGGTACGGGAATTGAACCGTGCTGCTGGCCTGCCTTGGTCTGCTTTCAAAGCCAGCGATTTAGCACTGTGCTAAACTCCGCCCTGTGGTGCCCAATGCAATCTGGAACACACCCTCGCTGGGCGTGATCCAGATCAGTTTATTTAAATGAACCTTAAAGCTAATTTAAATATGCACAGCCTACTCAAAGCCAGAGTCACCTGGCTCCCAGGATTCACCAGCCTCCGCGATGCAATTTCAGCCTAGCACCCATCAGCCCTGGTTTCCAAAATAAGAAATCCTAAGGGTGATGGCCAAACCTGAGCTCGGAGGCCATTGGAGTCTTCGGGTGGTTAAGGACAGGGCACCTGTGAAGTGCCAATCTGGCACTTGGACCATAACAACATGACACGCTGGCAGTGCCAACATGACACCCAGGCAGTGCCGACCTGGCACCCTGGAAATTCCAATCGGGCATCCTGGCAGTGCTAATCTGGCGCCCTTGCAGTGCTATGGTGCCAACAGGCACTGCCAAGGAGTGCGGCCTGAGGGCAACAATGCCAATGTAATGGGGGTACAGAGGTGCATGAAGGGTGGGCATAAAGGGGGTGCCTTAAGGGGTGAGGCCTGAAAGTGTGTCTGAAGGGTGGAGGCCTAAAAGGGGGCCATGAATGGGAGATATGAGGGTGGAGGGGTATGCAAGGTAGATAGAAAGGGAAGGGGAAGTGGGGTATGAATGGTGGTTGGGCAAAGAGGGGCCTAGAATGTGGGGTGCTTAAAGAGGATGGATAGGGGTAGGGCCTTGTCATCCTGATACCTGGATGGTGTAGGGGTTGGGGGGGGCGGTGACATGGACATTCAATAAAGGGGGGAGGTTGCCCCTCTGGGATCGAATGTTGGGCATGTTACCATGTCTGCAAGAGGTCATGATGTCTGTATATGGCAGATGTGGGGGACCTGCAACTTTACTTTGAGATCTGGGCACCCTTTAAAAAGGGCACCGCAATCTCTGAGGAGCCGGTCTTGCTGGCATCTTTATTTCCCCACGGCAAAATAAAGTCTCAGGGCTTGTTCTAACCAAAACAAAATAGAGTCCGTTCTTGGTGATTTTTGTGGGATTGTTCCCGGTGCTTGTAGCATTACCCCATCCACAGCCCCCGCACCCCTCCAACACCCATGCAAGACACCCCAGCCCAATCACGCACATGCAAAAAATGCCAGCTTGGCAGTGCCCAGTGCTCACGATCTGGTCTCCTCCACATTGGGGAGTCCAAGTGTGAATAGGGCGATTATGTTTCCGAACAACTTCATTCAGTCCGCAAGCCTGACCCTGAGCTTGGTTCTTTGCCATTTTAATTTCCTGTCTCACTTACACTCTGACTTCTTTGTCCATGTCCTCCTTCGCTGTTCCAATGAAGCTCAAAGGAAGTGAGGCATCTGATTTTTCAATTTGCAACTTTTCAGACTTACCAGTGAGTTCAACAATTTCCTGTCATAACCACTGCTCCCATTTTTCCAAACTCCAGGTGCTCGTAATGATACTAGACCCATTGTTTGCTCCTTTATTTCTCCCATTTGCACACTCTTTTGCCCTGCAGGATGATTCCTTCTCTCATTTAATCTCTCCTACCCTCCACCTTTTCCTCACAGACATCTCTTTTTTGTCACTTTCTCCGCTACACATCCCCTCTATCCTTGCTCTGTATTTGCTTCTCAACTGTTGAATCTCTAACATCTTCAATTTCTGACAGAAGGTGATCGAGCTGAAATGGAAACTTTGGGCTGGATTTACTCAAGGCGATGGGAGCCCTGTGTCACATCTTTTAAGAATACACCATAGAATTAAGTGCCATTCAAGCACTTAATTATGGGCAGCATTGTAACATAGTGGTTAGCACTATGGCTTTACAGTGCCAGGGTCCCAGGTTCGACTCCCAGCTTGGGTCACTGTCTGTGAGAAGTCTGCATGTTCTCCCCGTGTCTGCGTGGGTTTCCTCTGGGTGCTCTGGTTTCCTCCCACAAGTCCTGAAAGACATGCTCTTCGGTAATTTGGACATTCTGAATTCTCCCTCTATACCCAAACAGGCGCCGGAATGTGGCGACTTGGGGAATTTCACAGTAACTTTATTGCAGTGTTAATGTAAGCCTACTTGTGACACTAATAAAGATTATATTAAATTATAATATTATGTTAAGGACTGAATTCTTTTGAATGAGGGCTCCACCTTGGGAGCCTACAAACAACTGCGCACAATTTGCTTTTCACGTTTCATACATGGCGAACTCCCAACCCGCTGTTGACTTAATACCAGCAGGGAAGGGGTAAGAGCCTTAGTGGGCATTTAATTCTGCCTTATTTTCCTGACTCTATAGATGCCACTTAACCTCCACAGAGGTTAATGTCCATCGAGCCTTAAGCCAGAAATAGATATTGCCCACAGGAGACAAGGATACAAATTAGGAAAAAGAAAGATAAAAATGTTTGCAAGCATCACAGACTTCAAATCAAGAGTTCAAAGTTAATACTCTCCTCGAAGTGGACTGCCTCTCCAATGGCACTCGGTAATCTGGAAGGAGGAAACACACAAAAAACAACTTTAAAAACAACTTTGCACTCAATTAAATAGCTTCAACAGCTTAGGTATTGATAAGAAATATAGGAGGAGACAAGCTGCAGCAAAATTAAATGCAATATTGCTTTATTCTGAAAGAATAATCAACCACTCGGGTGTCTCTCTGTGTGGAGTTTGCACTTCATCCCTGTGTCTACGTGGGTTTCCTCCGGATACTCGGTTTCCTCCCACTGTCCAAAGGTGTACAGGTTAAGTGAACTGGTCATGCAAAAGTGTCCCTAAGCTTCCAAAAGGTTAGGTGTGGTTACTGGTTTACGGGATAGAGTCGAGGCGGAGGATGCTCTTTTTGAGGGCCGTGCAGACCCCTATGGGCTGAATGGCCTCCTTCTGCACTGTAAATTATACGATTCTATGATGCACTGGTTAGATGAACATAAGTTTTAAATGATCGTTATGTGGCCATACAAAATGATAAACTGGATTGGAGATGATAGATCTGATGAGAAATAAAAAGATGTGAATTGAAAGAGTAAAGTTATATTTCAAGAAGATTGGCGATTTTGTGATAATTTCGCTGGGCTAGTAACCAGAGGCCGAGGCTAATTCTCCAGCAACCTGGGTTCAAATTCCGCCATACCAGTTGGTGGAATTTAAATTCAATCAATTAAGAGAAAAAAAAAAGTCTGCAATTGAAAGCTTATGGTGATCATTGATTGCTACAAAAACCGATCTGGTTCATTAATGTCCTTTTACCTTGCCTGACCTGACTTAGGGGCTGGTTTAGCACAGTGGGCTAAACAGTTGGCTAGTAAAGCAGAACATAAGAACATAAGAAGTAGGAGCAGGAGTAGGCCATCTGGCCCCTCGAGCCTGCTCCGCCATTCAATGAGATCATGGCTGATCTTTTGTGGACACAGTTCCACTTTCCGGCCTGAACACCATAACCCTTAATCCCTTTATTCTTCAAAAAACTATCTATCTCTATCTTAAAAACATTTAATAAAGGAGCCGCAACTGCTTCACTGGGCAAGGAATTCCATAGATTCACAACCCTTTGGGTGCAGAAGTTCCTCCTCAACTCAGTCCTAAATCTACTTCCCCTTATTTTGAGGCTATGCCCCCTAGTTCTGCTTTCACCCGCCAGTAGAAACAACCTGCCTGCATCTATCCTATCTATTGCCTTCATAATTTCATATGTTTGGATAAGGTCCCCCCCGCATCCTTCTAAATTCCAACGAGTACAGTCCCAGTCTACTCAACCTCTCCTCGTAATCCAACCCCTTCAGTTCTGGGATTAACCTAGTGAATCTCCTCTGCATACCCTCCAGCGCCAGTACGTCCTTTCTCAGGTAAGGAGACCAAAATTGAACACAATACTCCAGGTGTGGCCTCACTGACACCTTATACAATTGCAACATAACCTCCCTAGTCTTAAACTCCATCCCTCTAGCAATGAAGGACAAAACTCCATTTGCCTTCTTACTCACCTGTTGCACCTATAAACCAACTTTTTGCGACTCATGCACGACCATACCCAGATCTCTCTGCACAGCAGCATGTTTTAATATTTTATCATTTAAATAATAATCCCTTTTGCTGTTATTACTACCAAAATGGATAACCTCACATTTGTCAACATTGTATTCCATCTGCCAGACCCTCGCCCATTCACTTAACCTATCCAAATCCCTCTGCAGACTTCCGGTATCCTCTGCACTTTTTGCTTTACCACTCATCTTAGTGTCGTCTGCAAACTTGGACACTTTGTCCACAACTCCAAATCATCTATGTAAACTGTGAACAATTGTGGGCAGCATGGGTTCTATTCCCATACCAGCTTCCCCGAACAAGCCTACTTGTGACAACAAGCGATTTTCATTATCATTTGTGGGGAGGCAGTAGCGTAGTGGTATTATCGCTGGGCGAGTAATCCAGACACCCAGAACCATGCTTCAGGGACCTGGGTTTGAATCCCGCCATGGCAGATGGTGAAATTTGAATTCAATAAAATCTGGAATGAAAAGTCTGACGAAAGAAAAGGTGACCATGAAACCATTGTCGACTGTCGTAAAAACCCATCTGGTTCACTAATGCCCTTTAAGGAAGGGAATCTGTTATCCTTACCTGGTCAACAAGTGACCTTAAAGGCCCTTAGGGCTGGTCAATCAATGCTGGTCCAGCCAGCGAAGCCAACACCCCATGAACGGATGTAAAATAAATGTGACTCCTGAGCCTCAACAATGCCCACAAGGGCATTTAGGGATGGTGAATAAATGCCGCCCTTGTCAGCGATGCTGACATTGAATCATAGAATTTACAGTGCAGAAGAAGGCCATTTGGCCCATCGAGTCTGCACCAGCCCTTACAAAGAGCACCCTACTCAAACCCACGTATCTAACCTATCCCCATAACCCAGTAACCCCCACTTAACCTGACACTAACGGCAAGTTAGCATGGCCAATCCACCTAACCCGCACATCTTTGGACTGTGGGAGGAAACCGGAGCAGTCGGAGGAAACCCACGCAGACACGGGGAGAAGATGCAGACTCCACACAGACAGTGACCCAGCCGGGAATCGAACTTGGGACCCTGGAGCTGTGCAGAAACTGTGCTAACCACTATGCTACCATGCTGCCCTTAAAGAAGCATGAAAGAATAAAAACAAAAGGTTGATGAGGTGCAATAATAAAAACCAACTAATGACCAAGATAACTGAAGAAATCAATTGGTGTGACACGTAAAGCTTTATGAAAGTACCTGTGAACTGTATTGTCAAATGAAGCTAACAATGACATATAGAAATGTTATATGGCAGTACTGAGGTACCAGACATTGTGACTGACATTTTACAAAATTAACAATGACATCACAACATTGTGAGAAATAATCTCACTTTAAGCTATGACTGAAGTGTGATACCGTGAAAATTGACCAACATGACGGAACAAAGGACTTGAAATGATGAAACACAAGTATGATCAGGTAGAACAAATACTGTCCACTACTTAGTCAGAAATAACTATTAAAGTTCACTTATTTCTGGTCAAATGCAGCAACGGTCAATCAAAGTGTGTGTTGGTTCTGGGTTTATTCCAGTCAAATTCATCCCTGATTAGATCATTTTACCCGGCAAAAAAAAAAGTTTCTTTACCATTGATCTTTTTCTTTCCCTCTTGTGCAGTTATGCAAGCTGCTTAATCCCCCCTATCCTGTAAGGGAACGATGATCCGGTTGTTATAATGCTCCGGAGACCGCTATGTGGACTATTCATAAACTAGACTTTTCTTACTGTGACCTGACCATTCTTTTTGGCTTACTGAATGAAAAGTACTGCAACCCTTCCAGGTATTGAGGGTGGCCTTATAATCAAGCTCTTTGCCAGCCTTCTTCTGCACAGATTACTGAAAAGTATCAAAGTAATTGGAAATGCTGCAGGCTTCACAATGTATTTAGTGTGAAAATTGAAGGGAGTTGGACATAGAATTTGATAGTTCCTGCAGCTGCACAGATCTAATTAAGCAAATATATCTGTAATAATTCCAGGAGGCTCAGGCTAAAAGGCAAAGGAGGTTTATTCTCCAACACAAATAAAGTTGCAGCCGAGGGGTACAAAACAAATGGCCCAGCCTCGCTCTAACGGGAATTGCCGGTTTGGGTCTGGGGGTTGATATTTAAGACCCCACTGGTGAGCCCCAGCTGGGCGGGCCTCCGCCTGCTGAATTCAGGAACTTGTATTCTACGAAGCTCATGGGGAGACCAAACAGCGGGCTTCTTGAGGGTTATAACAATATCCTTAGAAACAAGTTTACAAACAAAGGCTGGGGTTGCAGGCTCATTGCACCAAATTTGCATTGTAACCTTCGATATAACAATCGAGGGCTTAAGGAAAGGAGAAAACAATTAAAGCTGAGAAATAAGAATCCTGGTCCAAACTGGCGTTGTGTACCTTAAAATGAGACATCGATTAAAAACTGGGAAATGAGAATATTGATCCAAATTGTTTTTTCCCCCATCAGCTAGGACATATTTATTTCACTTTAGTTTGTAAGTTAATAGCACTCTCACATTAGTTATGGGAAGTCTAGTCTATGCCCTGAGCACGAAAATCAAGGCTAATGTAATACTGAATAGTATGGATACGTCACTGTTGGCAGTGCCATCTTTTGGGTGTGCTGTTCAAGCTCCACCTGCTTGTTCTGCTGAATGTCAAAGGCCCTATGGCACAATTTCAAAGAAGAACAGGGGAGTTGGTCTTGTTGTCGTCCCTGATATTTACCCCTCAATCAACATCACAAAAAAATAGATAACCTGGTCATTATCGTGTTGGTGTTGTGCTGCAAAATTGGCTGCTGCATTTCATGCTTTACAGCAGTGACTGAACTGTTGGTGCGTGTGAAAAACGGCAATGCAAATTAGAGTCATAGAGTTTTACAGTACAAAAAGAGGCCCTTCGGCCCATCTGTTTGCGCCGGCCATCAAGCACCTATTTACTCTAATCCCATTTTCCAGCACTTGGTCCATATCCTTGTACGCTCATCCAAGTGCTCATCTAAATGATTCTTCAATGTTGTAAGGGTTTCCGGCTCTATCGCCATTTCAGGCAGTGAGTTCCAGATTTCTACCATCCTCTGTGTGAAAAGGTTTTTCCTCAAATTCCCTCAAAATCTCCTGCCCCTTACCTTAAATCTATTCCCCCTGGTTATTGATCCCTCTACCGAGAGGAAAAGATCTTCCCAATCTACCCTATCAATGTCCCTCGTAATTTTGTACACCTCGATCAACCACCATGGGCCCCACCTCAGCCTTTTGTGCTCTAAGGAAATAAGGAAAACAACCCCAGCTAAACCAACCTTTCTTCATAGCTCCAATACTCCAGCCGAGGCAGCATCCGTTGACCTCCTGTACACCCTTTCCAATGAATTGCATCCTTCCTTAGAGTGGCCACCAGAACTGCACACAGTAATCTAGCTGTGGCCTAATGAGCATTTTATACATCTCCTTCAACACTTCCCTGCTGTTATATTCTATCCCATAGACCTTCTTAACCACCTTATTTATCTGTCATGCTGTCTTCAGGGATCTATGGACATAGGTCCCTCTGGTCCACCATACTCATGAGCATCCTACCGTTTATTGTGTATCCCTTGTCTTGTTAGTCATTCCAAAATGCATCACCCCACACATTTCAGGGCATGGAATGCACAAATCAGTTTTCTCTCCAGATCTTGAGCCTCTTTAAAGTAAAAAAAACTGAGTGGGTGCGCTTTACACCATCACTCTGGCAGGGCGGGGCCTGATAGATAAGGCATCTGGTTGAACAGAGATCTGGGTGCCATCTATAAAGGGTGCCCCGATCAGAGCTGAATCTTTCCACTTTCTACTCACCTCTCTCCCCACCTTCCCATCCCCACTGGACCATCATTGAATCCCTAGCAGATGGAGGCCATTCAGCTTGTAAGGTCTGCAGTGACCCTCTGAAAGAGCATCCTACTTAGGCCCACGACCCTACCTATCCCCGTAAACCCACATAAATTTTAGACACTTAGGGATAATTTTAGCATGGCCAATCCACCTAACGTTCACATCATTGGACTGTGGGAGAAAACCGGACCACCCGGAGGAAACCCACGGAGACACAGGGACAACCTGTGAATTCCACACAGTCACCCAAGGCTAGAATTGAACCCAGGTCCATGGTGCTGTGAGGCAGCAGTGCTAACCACTGTGCCACCCACAATCACAATCATCACAATCATTGGGGGCTTCCCCAGCACTACCACAGGAGTATCACCAGCATCCCCCCTCTCAGTCGCTGCTCCGCCCCATACCACACATAATTAGAAACCGCGCCCCCACCACTTAACAACTTTTCTTCTCTATTCTAACGTACATCACCCCTACTGTACCTCCAATCTGTATCCCACCCCCTGCCAAATTAATTTAAACCAACCCCGAACAGAACTAGCGAACTTCCCCACTAGGAGATTGGTGCGTTTCGGTTCTGCTACAATGATTTTCTTTTTCCAGTCAATGATTTCCAGTACAAGAGCAAGATGCAGAGCGATGGTAAATGGACTAAAATGTCTGCCGTATATTGCAAACCATTCTACACTAAATTACTTTGTCTTGTATGTCAAGCCACTTTCATTGAACATTCCTCATCCTTTCCCCAGCCTTCCAACATGTCTATCTTTGCATGGAACTCAGAAAGTCTTTGGTAATGTGTCTGGGTTAACTGACAGATAACTTAGTTTCATCATTGCTTTTAGTCCCTGAACTAATTATTGCATCCATAAATTTCCCTTCAATCTTTGAATACAAATACAGATTCGCCATCGATCTCATTAAGGTATGAATCGCAGAGTGAATTTACTTTATAGATGATCAACAAAACAAAAATCTAACTGAAATAATTCTGTCGGATTATCATTTAAACTCCTCAGAATGAGTAATTACAAAACTGCACTACCAAAATACACATTTTGTAGACATATGGATGAAAATGGAATAGTGTAGGTCAGATAGGCTTCAGATGGTTTCACAGGTCGGCGCAACATCGAGGCCCGAAGGGCCCGTACTGCGCTGTAGTGTTCTATGTTCTATGTTCTATTATTAACATGTACTGAATATACTCGAGGGAAATTGGTGCGCTGGAACAAAAATGACTTTGCAACTGGAGTATGGATCTGAAGATGTTGGTTGGAGTCTCACTGGAAGTTGGGCCTTGGCCCCCATTGACATAAATCGAGTATTTTGATGCAGCTTGCCAGTCAGGGATTCAGATCTCACGACAAGCTGAGCTATAGGTAGTTCCTGGGATGGAAATCCAAAATGAATTAGGGATGAGTGTGAGGTGTCAATCTGGGGGCTGTCAGGGGTGCACATGATTGTTGTTTGGCCAGGAGGTGCACTTTACCTCTTTGTGGGCACCCTGCAGTGATCTCTGAAGGATCAGTGGTTATGCAGCTATAGACCAGAAGCAAGTAAAATTATGGAATTTTAGTTATGGGTCCAACATGTGCCATTTGACCTAAAATTTCAAAATTATCAAATTTGCTTAAAGATGGGTTTTTAAATTAGAGAAACAACTGACCTTTCAGAAATTTGTACAAATTTTGGTATCAGAAAGCATTCTGCCATTAATTGCATCACTTATAATGTGATGCAATTAATCTTTACACTTAAAATAAAACACCCTGCCTTATTTAATTATTCATTTTATTAGCTTTAAATAAATTGTATGGTTAAGGTACAGTATAATAAATATAAAACATTTGTATGATTAAAAAAGATTAACCAAAGCACAAATTATGGTTGTAAGCTTTAAAAAAAATATTATAAACAGAGTTTACAACGTAAAGACTGGACACAAAAAAAATGGTTTCCCCATCCTACTTAAAACGCACACTGTGCCTTTGTAGCACGAGTGCAAAAGCTTCCTGGTTAATTTAAACAGTTTTAACATTTAAAAATAACACTAATCTACAAAAATAGTAAAGAATCTCTCAAGAAATCTTTAACTTACCTGTGATTCATTGATGATTTCCAAACCGCAGCGTAAACGGAAGAACAAGGTAAAACGCGGGACACAATGCGGTTTCATTCACAAATTTTAAAACTGTAGTAGTTCACGTGTTCTTACCTTGCGCACGTGGTAGGTCCATCCGGGTGCTGTGGAATCAGGTGATTTTTCCCTTTGTTAATTTCGCCGGTAGTGTCTTTGCCATGATCAAACATGGCAGACGTAAAGTTTTCTGGGACATCATTTAACATCATCAAAAAGGTAATTGCAATTTTTTTTGTTAAAAATGTGGGCTATATTTAATGTTTTATGTTGTAATGTGTGCTGCTAATGTATGTTTATTTTATACTGACAAGACTGACTTGCCAACGGAGTTTAAAATTTTTTTTACATAGCTTTTAAATTCGAGAGCCAACGTAAATAACTGGGCACTGAAATTTACGAAATTTGCATTTTATTCCAGCACAAAAATGATAGACAACATTTAAAATAAGGAAATTTAATACTTTCTAGAATTAACCATTATTGATAAAATTGTGATAAACAGAAAAATCACTCAAATTCATTAATGAGAATGAATTATACAGCCTAAAGAACAAAGAGACATTTCCATGTCTCTAAAAAAAATGTGAAAATGTGGGGGACACGAATGATAAAGTTATAAATTTGAATAAAATCATCTTCTGTTTTTCTTTGACCCGAGTACATTTGAATACCCAAGTATAATCCTCATAATAAAATTAATTTGGGTGGTGTGTGTGTACATGAATTTAGCATAAAATATGCATGAAATGTGAATACCCTTTAAAACCACTCTTGGCCTCCAAAAAAAAATAACTACCCAGGTACAAAGATAGAACCAATAATGGCCATCATTACCATAAAGATCAAACTGCTGCTATCTTGGTGCAATTCCTTCCTATCATTTCTTTTATCAAACTATTTATGCTGGACAAATGAAAAGTACAGAGCAGACTTGTTTACACAAGGGATAATCTGAATACCTGGTACTTGGCCATAACAAGAATTAATAAGGTTGAAGAGTGGAAAACAAATGCAAATTAATTCCTCTTTGTGAAGGCACTGAGAACAATAAATTGGGATGTACTTGTAATCAAATAGGAAACAGCTGGATGCATTTAAAACCTACTTGCGGCAAAAACATTGCAGCGACATCCCCTGGTGTAATATCAGTCATACTGGTCTAAAGGATCAGCTATGTTAGCTGATTTGAACTTGAGCAGCAGCTGCTGGGCCATTAGAATTGATCTCAACATTCTTGGGTTGGGAAATCAGCCTGAAATCCTCTACTTCATTGCTATTACCACCTTCCCAGCATGAGTAATTGTTAGAATCATAAAGTCCTTACAGTGCAGAAGGAGGCCATTTAGCCCATCGAGTTTGCACCGACCTTCTGAAAGAGCACCCTACCAGGTCCACATCCCCCCCGTAACCCAGTAACCCCAACTAACCTTTGGACACTAAGGGGCAATTTAGCATGGTCCAATCCACCTAACCTGCACATCTTTGGACTGTGGGAGGAAATCAGAGCATCCAGAGGAAACCCACACAGACACGGGGAGAATGCACAAACTCCACACAGTCAGTGATCCAAGGCAGGAATGGAACCCGGGTTCCTGGCGCGGTGAGGCATCAGTGCTAATGACTGTGCCACCGTGCCACCCGAGAAGAGAATATCCAGTGATGGGATGCTTGTGTCTCCTTCCATGATCAAACATGCCTCTGATCCAAAGGGGAAGAAACTGATTACACCTGTTTTATAGGTGAAAAGTGAATGGCGGAGGTACTGATTTGATATCATGAGTCTTTACAACTGATCTCCCCTAGTAGTGAACCGGCTTCCAAGTTAGACTTTGAAACATGCAGATGTTCACTTTGAACGAGGCAATGGACATCTTCTGTCTACTGATCAGTGCACACTCCCAATTCTCCATCAACTACTTGGAGATTGCCCCCCCAGACATGACTACTTTGCCTCCTGAAACAATAACTACTTACCAGTGAGATGATGATTGGTGAGGGTGGGTTCTACAATGGGTGGATGATCTGCTCCCCCAGAACATCAACCAGGAGATCTACGTCTGGTACATTTGACACTTGCGTTGACCAGTCCCCTCTCTCCACACTCTCAGAACCAGTTTATATGTATCCTATAATTGAACTGAAATAATGCAACATGATTGTTAAAGTAGTACACAGACAAGCTTTGTAAAGTGCTTTGCCCCAGCACTCACAATAATAAAATCAGATGCAATGTCCCCACCCTGTGTGGAGCATATTCTCCATGAGATAGCAATGACTAACTTTCAAAAGTGTTTCATTGACTGAGAATCAGTTTGGGAAGTCCTAAGGTTATAAAAGATATATATATATATGCAAATTCTTGGTTTATTTGCTGGTGCAATACTCAAAAGCAAGGAGGGAGAAAGGTCCTAAAAAGAAAAATGCAATATCAAAAAGAAGTTCTGGCAGCGTGTGATCCCAACAGCAGATGCAGCTAAACGCTTGATATAGATTTTCTGCTTACCTTCAGTATCCTCATTCATCACATAAAACCTGAGCCAGGGCCCATGGGGACAAGTAAGCAAAAATGAAAATGTAAAATACACATCAGGCTTTCAAGGCTCTCATACAACAACAAAATAAAAATGGGAACATGCCATGCCTTGTTCCTTAACCAGTCTATACATAAATATTGCTAGAAAAGAACTGATTGTTTTTGAACAGTGATAAATCTGCTGCTATTCTGAGTCATGTTTTCTGTCTCTTAAAGCCCCAGTGCAGTATTTTATAAATGCTTGTTTTTATCTTTTGCCATCTATTCAGGTGTTATGTTTAATCTAGATAGGATTTCACCTTTTTGAACAAAAAGTTGCATTGAAGCTTAGATAGATTCTTACTTTGGTGCCTTGTGCTGAGGTTACACATGAATGTAATAGTAATGAAGTAAAAGTTCAAAGTCATTGATTATGTCAGTCTAAGCTATAGCAAAGGTTAAATTTAGCTTCAAATGTTCTGCCTAATAAATATATCTTAATGTCAACTTCAAATGAATGTGGTGAGCACAAACAGGCTAATGGTGTGTATACATTATATTGATAAAATGGGCAATTATAATATTGATATTTGAGAAGTGGAAAACATCTGGTCCATCTTAATAAAGTTCTGCACTGAAGTTGATGTAGCAAAATGTAAACATGCAACAAATATAACCCCCCTTACCGACAGAAGAAGGTTATGAATGATTCATTTCACAAATCTGAAGAAAATGATAGCTCACCACTGGGACAAGTTAAGTGAGTTGTGATCATTCATACATGATTACCTCCACTAACCTTTTGGTTAGGGTAGAGATGAGAAATGATAAAGGCAAGATGTCACTTGCGAGAGTGGTTACTTACTGTAACTATATGGTAGGACAGAGAATGAAGGATGACATGATCGTAGCTTGTCAGAAAGGTACAGCATGGGGGATTTCAAACCACAATGGTCTGGAAAGATCAGATGGGCAAAGGCAGCCTTGATGAAGAGATCATAGAGTGTTTTCAGGATACTCTCTAAGAAGAGCACATTCTGGAGTCCATCAGAGGGCAGACGATACTAGACCTGGTATTGGCAACAATATAGGATTAATTAATGACCTCATCCATGAAGACGTTCTTAGGTAGCAGCAATCATGAAACGATTGAATTTTTCATTCAGTTTGAAGGAGAGAAGAGTGCACCTGAGACTTGTATATTAAAGTTAAATAAAGGTAATTATGAGGGGAAAAAAGCAGAGCTGGCCAAAGTGAACTGTCAAATTAAGTTAAGGGATCGGTCAATAAAGATACATTTAATGAGAGATGCAGACATTTGAAGGAAAATTTCAGAATAAACAAAATATATACATTCCAATGAGAAAGAAAATTACCAACAGGAGAGTCCGCCATCCATTATCAACAAATAAAGTTAAAGGTAGTATCAACCTCAAAGAAAAATCATATGATTGCGCAAAGATGGGCGGCAGGTCAGAAGAATGGACAGATTTTTTTTTAATCGAAGAGTGACAAAAAGATGAATAAACAGCAAAAAATTAGAGTATGTGAGAAAGCCTTCTGGAAATATCAACACATAGTAAGAGTTTCCATAAATATCTACAAAAGAGGTGAGTGTTGGTCCGATAGAACAGTTTTTCAAACCTTTTTGCCTGGGACCCATTTTTACCAACTAGCCATCTTTCGGGATTCATGCTGGCTGACTTTCGTGGCACACATCGGCCGACATGTCACGACCCATGCCACCCAAACTTCACAGCCCGCATTTTCATTTAGTTTTAACGTGACAGGAGAGCCTGCTTGGAACTCATGATCTCACTTGCTTTGCTAGTCAATGTTACATTTCTGATAATGACTTCAGCTGATGATTTAAGATCTCACTGCATCCATTGAAAAAAATAGAGGTTTGTTCTCGAACTTACCATGCTGAGTCTTCAAATGTCTTTGAAGTTTTGAGGGGTTAAAACTTCCATTTACCAGTGCTTCCCTGCATATAGCACACATGAACATTGAATCCTGATTTGCATTGGCACTGTTAATAAACTCATACCTCAAGTAATCATCTATCGGCTGCTTTGTTCCTGTCTTCAGCTTCTTCTTCATGGGTTGTTCACCAGAGGCCCTGGAGTTCACATCAGCACTGCCGGCAGCTGCAAAATGGAGCAATCTCTCTCGTGACCAGAACATGTGACATTGGCGTATGGGTGCGTGACCTGCTCTCTGTTGCCGCTCCAGGCAGGAAGACTCCAGTGCCAGCACCAACAAGCAGCACTTATTCACCAGTCACCTGTTTATCAGTGTTTAGTTTCAGTTCTGCCAGGATCACTCAGCTTCTGACCTCATTAGAGCCTTGGTCCAACCATGGACAAAAGAGTTGTATTCCGGCAGTGAATACCGAGTATGGTATCAAGGAGTCCTAGTAAGATAGAAGTAAATGTGGGTGTAGAGGAAAGCTCTCCACTGGTTTGACTTATGTCTATTACAAAGGTTGTGGTTGTTGGAGGCCAATCATCTCAGGTTCAGGACATTATTGCAAGAGTTACTCTGGGCATTGTCCAACACCCAATCATCTTCAGATGTTTCATCAATAACCTTCAATCCATCACAAGACCAGTGTTGGGATATTTGCCTATGATTGCAGTATTTAATTCAATCCACCACTCCTCAGATGATGAAGAGCCCATACCATATGCAACCAGATCTAAATAACATTCAGATTCAAGTGGCAAGTAACAATCATGCTCCAAAAGTGTTAGCCAATGCTCTTCACCATGAAGAAAGAGTCTAACCATTTCTTCCTAACGTGCTTTCAAATTTTCATTGTGCAAACCCCCATAAACATACTGCGATGACCACTGGCCAGAAAAGTAAGTGAGCTATAAATACGATGACCACAAGAGCAGATTAAATGTAGGATGTTCTGCAGCAAGTGGCTCAATTCCTAAATACCCCAAAACTTTCCATCATCTAAATAAACAAATCAGGAATGTGATGCAATACTCTCAACTTGGCTAGACGATTGGAGCTCTATAACACTCAAGAATCACACAAAAAAATCCTTTATTTAAATATTAATTTAGAGTACCCAATTTTTTCCAATTAAGGGGCAATTTAACATGCCCTCTTCACCTAGCCTGCACATCATTTGGGTTGTGGGGGCAAAACCCACGCAAGCACAGGGAGAATGTGCAAACTCCACTTGGAGAGTGACCCAGAGCCGGGATCAAACCTGGGACCTTGGCGCCGTGAGACAGCAGGGCTAACCCACTGTACCACTGTGCTGCCCTGGAATTTTCCAATCCTGCCAGTAGTCAGTGTTCTGGTGGGCAGGAGAACCTCAAAGGAGTCATTGTTGAATCTGTGAGCAGCTTTTGGCTTCGGTGGAGCCTTATCAAAACATTTCCTGTACACTGCTGGACTGCTGAGAATAATGTGTGTGTTTGGGTGGGATTTAAATATGGCACCCAGACCTTCGACTCAATAAAGTAACAGTGGGGCAGCCGAACCAGTGCCTGTCCCACCATGTGATGAAGAAAGCTACTCGCCAATGCATATTTGGTGAGTTTTTGAACATGAAATCAGGCTTGCTTTCCTGCCTCACTGCCCGACAAGAAACACACGGCAAAACCCTTTCAACATTAAACATAGTCTCTGGAATAAAGAAGTCCAACCACCCTGTTTGCAGTGTATACTCTCTACAACATATGTTGTAGCAACCTGCCAAGGCTTCTTCAACAGCTCTTCTAAAGCCAGGACCACTACCCCCAAGGACAGCAGAAGCATGGGAACAGAACCACCACCAAGCCACACATTGCCTTGACTTGGAATTACTTTGACTTTTCTGCACCATAGCTGGGTTAAAATTCTGAAAATGCCTTCCTATCAGCATTGTGGGGGTAGTGCTTCCACCAGAACTACAGTGGTTTAATAATGCATCTCCCCAGCTCCTGCAAGAGCAATTCGGGATGAGCAATAAATGCTGGTCTTGCCAACTAATTCTCACGTCCCGCAAATGAACAATAAAAAAATGTTTGGAAATTAGTAGCACTGGTGTACATAGAAGATGTTTCATGAGCAACTGTGAAGGAGTTTGAGCAGAAACATTGAGAAAAAAGTTCTCAAACTTTCAAAGAAAAACATGAAAATGGCCATTGACATTCCTAATTATGGAGACATTATATGTTACTAGCGAGTATGATCTCTTCTGAGTATATGACCCTTAAATTCACATTTTAAATGGTATGTCTTTGTAATATTTTGTAGCGATAATATGCTCAGAACATCAACAATCTTAGTTTCAAATAGTTTAATAAAATGAATAACTGAGGGACGGGGAATAGATTTTGCTGTAGAGAGTTGTCCAACCTGATGCTAATTGGTGCCTATCATTAGTTAGAGTCGCCCTTGCATCCTTCAGTTCAAAATATTTTCCCCACAATGTTGTTGAAAGTGCGAGCTTACAACATCATAGTGAAGGGGACATGGCATCTGGCGCTTGAGTGAACAGGACAACCAACAGGGTATCTCTTTAAACAATGAGACTGAAGGGTAGAGAATTTAACAACAGAAAGACTGGAAAGCAGAGAGGATGAAAGAGAACAATGTCAATAGCAAATTTGATACAGAAAATGAAAGAACGAGGAAAAGACAAATAAATTCAGAGAAAGAGAGAAGAAAGACATGGGGAAAAAGTAGAGATTTTGTAGATTTCATCGAATTTACAGTGCAGGAGGAGACCATTAGGCCCATTGAGTCTGCACCAGCCCCTGGATAGAGCACCCTATTTAAGCCCACACCTCCACCCTATTCCCATAACCCAGTAACCCCACCTAATCTTTTGGATGCTGAGGGCAATTTAGCATGGCCAATCCACCTAACCTGCACAGCTTTGGACTGTGGGAGGAAACCGGAGCGCCGGAGAAAATGTGCAGACTCCGCAATGTCAGTGACCCAAGCCGGGAATCAAACCTGGGACCCTGGAGCTGTTAAGCAACAGTGCTAACCACTGTGCTACTCTGGCACCCAAGTAGAAATAAAATTACATTTAACATTTGACATTAGGGTAATCTTCCTTGAAAATTCAAAGCCTCAAAAATAAGACTGCAGACTTGCATGGTTGTTTTTCAATAACAAAGTAGTCGACAGATACTTATACTTACCAAAAATTGTTAAAAACTGACTTACACTTGTGAGTTCTCGCCCTGAATATCTAAGCTGTGTTTAGTATATGACTACTATGCAAAGACTGCAACTTCATGATATTTGATGCTGCTCAATAATGAAGCAGACAGCAAGGTGAACAATGGGACATTTCAACTTGAACATCAACTTTTGGATGTTTGCCTGTTACGCCTTGCCTGAAATTGCTGTACAAATTGCAGAAAAATCATGATAGATTTTGCCAGGAAAATCTGACCCAACTATTTCAGTAGTGTTACCAATTTCTTACACATTGACACAATGGCATCCCCAAATCCACAGACAGACAGGGAAGAGAGTGAAAAGACTGTGCCTTCTTAGTTTTTAAAATGAATCGGTGAATTTTCATATGCACGGTGCATTACCCCAGTGAGGTGAAGACCCATTATTGGTGAGGGCAAGCTTCTTTGATGATAGAGAGTGGGCTTTTGATATCTATTCAGAATGTTTCAAGTTTTAAATAATTTACCAAATGTAGTGTAGATTCAATTTAAATTTAGATTTATAAGCACAATCACAAGTTATTGTAGTTAGATGCAATCACAAGGGTTGACAGAAAAATAACAGCTGAAAATGTCACAAATGAGTAGATATGAAAATAATCTCCACACTCCCTTTCCACATCTCGGGAATAATTTCTGTTTGGTCTGCAGATGTGCAATTGTGAAGCCTGAGTAGGTGCTTAAACCGCTCTTTAAATAAATTCCCAGCCATCTAACTATGCGTCTCGGAGTGACATTTCCCATTTATGCGTTATCTTTTGATTGTTATACTAGTTAATTTTTCATGCGCTGGCTCACAAGAAGATTGCTGAAATTGTGGTGGTTAGCTGCCAAAATAGAGCTGTGTTTAAACTGGCCAGTCCCTTTAAGGCCACTTCTTAAGTACTCTGCATGGGAAAAATGGATTAAATAGGCAAATCAGGGTAATTGCAGTTACTTACGAACTGCTGATGTGAATCAGAGGGGACTTGTAGAAGCTTGTAAGTTTCTAGCTTCTAGGTCATAAGGACTTATTATAAACTGTTTCTTACCCCTTTCTCTTTATATAATGCGTCCAAAAGAGCATTTTTGCCGACATCAACATTGCAATGAATTCGTAAAGAATATTTAAACATTTCTTGATTATTTCAGCGTTGCTCAGCTACCATTCGACCATGGGCGATAAATCCCTTTAATTGTCTCAGTTTGACGCTGACATATATGGAGCTAATTGTGGGGCACCACTATTCCCTAAGTAACATAATTAGCATTGAACTCATACAGTCCATTTGCAGCACAACAGCTAGCAACTTTGTTCCGTGACAGCAATCATAACGTATAATGTAATTAATCGACTATTTCATTGCAATGTAAGCCCATCATTTGGGGAAAATATTTTATGTGCAAAAACAACGGTGGTGACCAATATAACTGTTTGTCATATAAACCCACGTATTGTTCCAGAGGGCCAAGTAAGAGTTTGTCCTTATTTTTATTCTCATCTTTTTTGTTGAATATAAATCACAAAGACTGAAAGTACAGAGATGCAAATAGTGGAACGAAAAGGAAAGGCATTTTTAAAAAGTATTTACTTTAATGCTACATTAATAAAACTACTCAGGTCTCTGAGCAGCATTACGACTGTGTTTTATGAACCCAACCACTTTAATGCAGTCCTGATTCAAATTTCATCGACTAAGGATCCATAATGAATTTTTCAGAGGTAATTGCAGCTTAACATGTAGAACCTTGATTACCAGAGCACCTGTTGTGAATTTGGAAAATACCATTTATCATTCTTCACTCATTACAATTAACATAAAGGAAATGATGATGATTACATACACAAATTCCAAAATAAATTTCAAATGGACAATACTCTGCCCCAGGAACATATATTCCTTTTTGTTGACTTCCTTCCCCATGCCCACGCAATTGGGCAAGATTGCTGTCATCTGCCTCAGCAATATTGTATGTGTGCCTCCAGCCCTAGAATTCTAGCAATGCAGAAACCTTATATCGTTGTTTTACCATCATTTGATTTTAATTTTCTGATGTTTTATTCTGCAAAATTCCTCTTCATCAACATGGTATTCTGCATTTCAGTATCCTTGTCCACCCAAACTCCCCTCTCCTCACCAACTTGACTTTAAAATGTATAACCACACATTTAAATCCCTCCACCGTTATATTCTGGCATGCATTTTTCATTCCTCTAATAGTGGATATTACCTTATTTTTTGATTCTTCTGTTCAACTGTTCATGATTGCTTGTGTAATTGTTTAACTTCTTCCCGCTGGAACTCACTGGCTAATCTGCTGCACCCTGATTCCTCCCTATTTTCAAAAATCCCCTCAAAACCTCTTTTACTAATCCCGCCCCGAATCTTCTGAGGAGTGGCAATCATCATCGGATTGCCCCTCTGCTCAGACTTCCCGCCATCTCAACATTTCATGAGGGGTCTTCAGTTCCCTCCTTTCCCAGGAATGTGCAGTGCAACATTCCTCTGAGAACTCAGTCAAAGCACTGTACAGTCAGAGGGTTGGATAGTTGGGGGGAGTGACCTTGTGTGATGGAGGGGAAGAGTGCGCACGCCTCTTTTTACAGTACCAGCTGCCATATGGTAAGTTGAAGGATCCAGAATGAATGTTAGTGAATTGGTGATTGATGAATGATAAAATGGGTAGGGTGTCATTGTGTGTAGATGTTTGATGTAAGTGGGCATGTGGAAAAGGTGGATGAGTTAAGTGGGTAAATGGAGAGGTGGGTAGAATTGGTGAGGTGGCAGGTAGGTGAGGTGGTAGGTGGGTAGGGTGGGTTGGTGGTGAGATGGATGAGCTGTAAAGTGGATAGGATGGCCGGTGTGTGAGGTTGTGGATGGGTGGGGTGACAGGTGTGATCTTGCAGCTGAGTGAGATGGAAGGTGGGTGAGCTGGGAGGTGGGTGAGGTGGGAGGTGGGTCGGGTCACGTTGAGAGAGGTAATCAGGTTGGGGGGTCGTCAGGTCGGTTGAGCTGGGTAGTTGGATGAAGGGGGAGTAGTTGAATGGGTTTGGGCTAATCAAGTGGTCGGTGGTGGGGGAGTAGTTGGGTCATCGGAGGGATAGTATAATGGTCAGGACATAGTTTGGTTGGGTCAGGGAGTTAGATTAGGAGGTATCACTGAGGAGTCTTATATAATGACAATGTTTACTGGGAATAATAACGGGGTTTAACTGTGCACAGGCACAGAGATATACCATACAGATATTTACTCCTTGACGCCTGGGTCTGCACTGCCCGGGTCTCTACTCCCAGGGTCCTGTGCTTTATCCCCATTGGTTGGAGTTTGCGAGCTCCCATGTGTTAGGCCCCAAGCGGGTCATGTGCCCCGTGACAAGTCGCCCCTGAAAGAGGCCATGCTGACACACCCCTCCTCCCTTAAGTCCCTCAACTCACATATACATCACAGGCTGTTAACAGTTAAATATGTACAATGAGGGCAGAAATACCAAGGGGGTTTTGTACAGTACAGTCCTTCACAAAGTCAATTAGTCAGAGGACTTTTAGGCCTGGTGGAATGCCTCAGTTCCTTGACTGGTATCGCCACCAGTGTGCTACTGTCTTCATCAGCGGCTGGAGGTTTTCTCGAGGTCTTGATAGGTGCATTGAGGGCACAACCCTCTCCAGTCCGCTCAGGAGTAGTGGTAAGGGCCTCCTGTAAATCCCCTGGTTTGTTTCTTCAGGTTCCACTGAAGAGGTGTTGAATGCCCACCAGATCCACCTAATCAGTTGTTGGGCTGTGGCCTCTCGAATCCTGACATGGTTCACATGCTACTGCACTCATCTCCATTGTCAGTCCACCAGATATGAGACAGGACCAAATTTTGCCACAATTTTCCCTGGTATCCACGATGGACCAGGTGCAAGGTTCTTTGCAAAAACTAGGTCACAGGTTTTAAATGATTTGTTGCCTTTCACTAAGTCATGATACTCCTTTTGTGAGGCTTGCATTGCCTCTACCCTCCCACCAAATTGAGGAAAACAAGGTCTAATCGAGTACAAAGGCGATGGTGTGACTCCCATTAGTAATGTAAGGGATAATATTCTACAAATGGAAGAAGTTAGCCAATTTGAGGTACAGCGGCCTATCTTGTTGTTTTCTTCATTGCAAATCTAAATGATTGCACCGTTATTTCTGCCAGGCCATTCAAAGCCAGGTGATAAGGGGCCATTCGGATGTGGTGAATGCCATTAGACTGCACAAAACATTGGAACTTCTCCTCCATAAAAGCCACACCAATACCAGGAACCAATACCTCTGGAAGGCCATAAATGGTGAAAATCCACCTCAGGGTTTCGATGGTGGCTGTTGAGGTTGTCGTCCCCATTTCCTGGCTGACCAGTCACTTGGTGTGGGCATCAATCAGTATCAAGAACATTACTCCCAGGAAGAGGCAAACAAATTTGAGGTGTGACCTTGTCCACGAATGGCCAGGCCACTCCCATGGATGCAGATGGGCCGCAGGGTTGTAAGGTTTGCTATGACTGACAGAAGTCACACTGACGGACCAAGTTCTCAATATCATTGTCAGTACCTGGCCACCATATGTAACCCCTGGCCAACATTTTCATCTTAGTCTGGTCAGGGTGCACACTATGCAACTCTTGTAGCAGTGGCTCTTTTGTTGGGGGTGGTACCACCATCCAGTAACATTAAAATAAATCTCTGTCTCACAACTGAGTTCATCTTTCCTCATTCTCCTGAGGAAGGTGCAGTGCTCCGAAAGTTAGTGATTCGAAACATATCTGTTGGACTTTAACATGGTGTAAGACTTCTTACTGTGCTCACCCCGGTCCAATACCGACATCACCACATCACCTTTCCTAGGTTGGTGGGGCCTGAGCTGATCATTTGCATAACCTTGGCGAAGACCGTATCCCATTGAGTCCAATTCCTAATGTGGGTCGAGAAGACTGGCAGGGTGTCGAGAACATTAAATACCAGGACACTCTCCTGTGGCACAGGCGGTGGTGCCAGACTATGGAGGAGCCAGAGACAACTCAGGCAACGGCATTGGAGATCTACGCCCCCGGTCAATGTTGGAAATCGTAGCTATACGTTGCTAATAGCAAGGCTCAACTTTACATCTTGGCCAAAACATCTTGCCATTTAATGCAGTCATGGCTGATCTTAGGCCTAACTCTATAAACCTGCCTTTGGCCTATATCCCTTATTGTTTTTGCTTAACAAAAATCTATCTATCTCAGATTTAAAATTAACAAATGATCTAGCTTCAACTGCTGTTTGTGTTTGAGAGTTCCAAATCTCTACCACCCTTTGCGAGATTTCGCCTTATCTTCTAAAGGGTGCAAGCCTTCTGAGCCCATCTTGCAGCCCAAATATGTGACCTCACTGGGCTGATATGTATATTTTTCTCTTTCTAGTCTAATGCCATAGTCTCTGAACCTTTTAAGGACCTCTTCCAATCTAGCCAGATGCCCTTTGAGTGAATTCCCCATCACCAAGATGTCTCCTAAGCACATCACAATTGTTTTGGATTCTTTGCAGCAAGTTAGAAACATAGAATCAGAATTTACAGTGCAGAAGGAGGCCATTCGGCCCATCGAGTCTGCACCGACCCATGGAATGAGCACCCGACGTGGGTGGAGCCCATGCCTCCACCCTATCCCCGTATCCCAGTAACCCCACTTAACGTTTTGGACACTAAGGGGCAATTTATCATGGTCAATCCACCTAACCTGCACATCTTTGGATTGTGGGAGGAAACCAACGCAGACACGGGGAGGAAGTGCAAACTGCACACAGACAGCCGCCCGAGGCCGGAATTGAACCCAGGACCCTGGAGCTGTGAGGCAGCAATGCTAACCACTGTGCCATTATGCCGCCCCCTGCATCATCTGTTGAAAACTTCACAAGCAAATGATATACCAAAAGGCTTGTGATCACTGCCCGATTTACTCTTGCCGCTAATGTAATTGCATGAGGTATCACTGAGGAGTTGTCGTATATAACAAAGACGTTTATTGGGAACAACGAGGTTTAATTATATACAGGCACAGAGATATATCATACAGATCTTTACTCCTTGACTCCTGGGTCCACAGTACCCAGGCACCTACTCCCAGGGCCTGCGCTTTCTCCCCATTGGTCGGGGTTTGTGCACTCCCAGATGATAGCCCCGAGCAGGTGACTTGCCCATGAAAGGCCACCCCTGAAAAGGGCCACATTACCACATTAGTCAAATTGGTTCAGAGAAAGCCGGGTGATCAGGCGGGGTGCACATGAAGGTAGTTAGTGTTCGGGAGTGAGGATGAGATTCAAGAGGGTCTTTGGGGAAGGGGTGCAGGAGGTTGGTGGGAGGGTCGGGGAGAGTAGTCAGGGAGGAAGAGGGTAGTTGGGGGTCAGTGTGAGTAATTAGGGAGATTCAGTTCTGTAGTTACCAAGGAGTTAGACTAGTATTAAAACAATTCCTGGATAATCCTCCAGGTAAGTACCTCAGAACTGGCCAAAGTTTCCAATTCCATCTCAGATTCGGAGTTTTTTATGGAGGGTCCTGGAGAGCAGGGGAATTACTGATCAGAAGTTCAAACCGCCCAGGTAATTCCCACAGTGCATCATGGCTTCCACAGGGATTCAGCGCACATCTTGCGATGTCTCCAATAATCCAAGACCAGAAGATTTGCGCCCATTACTTTGGTTCTGCTAGTCTCTACATTTTTCTCTTTTCACATCCCTTATGGTTACCATCTATTGCTTTGTCCTAATAATGTTGGGAACTTTGAGATGCATGTGAAGATTACTATCAATGCAAACGAATGACAAACGGGGTGACATTTTCTGCCTTTGTCGTCCTCGATGGAAAAATACAAGTTGGGGATAATGTAGCGATCACCCCTTGCTTGCCATAGTAGATCAAATGCCTTTTACCTTCCACGTTTGGACATCCCAGGTCAGCATCAAGTTCTCCCAACAGATTGACCCCATGCAGATGCATTTGTGTTCTCCAACATGTTGCCTTATCACTTAAAATGTATGCCCCCCAACTGCACCAATTTCCACACCTGGAATGAGTCCCTTGACTGAACCAAATTAGGTTATGAATTTAGTGACACCGAGGACTAGATCTTGGAAGATTTTTTGCTGCAGTTGTGAATCCACTTAGAATTGGGTTATGATTATCCAAACAAATCTTTAATAATAATAATCTTTATTAGGGTCACAAATAGGCTTACATTAACACTGCAATGAAGCAACTGTGACAAACCGCTAGTCGCCACACTACGGCGCCTGTTCGGGTACACTGAGGAAGAATTCAAAATGTCCAATTTACCTAACAAGCACATCTCTCGGGACTTGTGGGAGGAAAGCGGAGCACGTGCAGACTGCGCAGAGACCGAAGCCGGGAATGGAAATCTGGTCCCTGCCTCTGTGAAGCAACAGTGCCAACCACTGTGCTCACAGTTTTTAGATTATTTAGATTGCTCACAGCTGGCAGAGTCAAGGGGCGGTATTCTCCGACCCCACGCCAGGTCGGAGAATCTCCGGGGGGGGGGGGGGGGGGGGGGCGGCATGAATCCCGCCACCACTGTCCGCCGAATTCTCCGACACCAGAGATTCGGCGGAGGTGGGAATTGTGCTGCGCCGGTCGGCAGCTGCTCGCGGTGGCCCCCCCGGCAATTCTCCGGCCCATGATGGGCCGAAGTCCCGCTGGTTCTTTGCCAGTCCCACCGGCGTAGATTAAACTAGGTCCGGCGGGATCTGGCGGCGTGGGCAAGCTCCGGGGTCCTGGGGGGGGGAGGGGGGGGCGCGGGGCAATCTGGCCCTGGGCGGTGCCCCCACGGTGGCCTGGCCCGCGATCGGGGCCCACCAATCCGCGGGAGGACCTGTGCCGTGGGGGCACTCTTTTCCTACGCGCCGGCCGTGTCAGCCTCTGCGATGGCCAGCACAAAGGTGAAACCCCCCCCCCCCCCCCCGCACATGGGCGGGGATGATGTCAGCAGCCATTGATGCTCCCGTGCATGCGCGAACTCTTGCCGGCCGGCGGAATCCCTTTGACCCCGGCTGGCTTAGTGCCAAAGGCCTTCCACGCCAGCCGGCGGGGCGCAAACCACTCCAGTGCCGGCCTAGCCCCTGAAGGTGCGGAGAAATCGCCCAGGATACTTTGTAAAAGATATCCATGCTAACTCCCTGCTGCACCTAAGTCTGTGATTCTGCTTCCATATTCTAACTAACTGCTTTACTTGCAGAGATTTGGTTGAAGTGCAACTATCACTGCATTTTGGAGGCAATGAAGAACATTGAAATGTAACCAAAGCTGCAGCATTGAAGATGTCATTTAAAAAAAAATAGGAAATCAAAATTGCTGTTGGACAACATCTATCGACTTCAGACTATGTTGTGAGCTAGATGCTACCGATCACAATTATACTGCTGACTAAATTATTGGGTCTTGTACTGATCCTGTTCAAGGAAATGTGTAATGTAATAGGTGCATAGTATGGACCTGTCTAGATTACCAATACATTAAAAAGACTCTTCAATATGTTTATAAACTATTCAAGCTGATCTGAGAACTGCCCAGACTCCTTTCTTATCATCTGTACACCATAGCTGAGAGATATACTGATGTAGTGCAATGACAGAGGGCTTTGAACCCATCTACTGGGAATAGTTTTACCTTCAAGCCTTCAACTAGACTGCTGATATGGCATTAATACAAAAATGATACTTTATCTGCAGCCTCGGGCTTACAGTGAGGGTACATAGATATTATTTAATATACAAAATCCTCATATTGTGTTTAAAAATACTTCATGTTTATTTGAGATAAAGCAGAGGCATTTTTATGATGCCTGTTGATTTGCATACCTGATAGGGAAGGAATGATATCCAAATATCTGTTCTATTTAAATATTATGTCAACATTACTTGCATTTTCATTTTTCCCCCAGCAAGTATATTGCTGTCAAGCACCATGTCAGTTAATCTCGCTGCTGTCACTGACAATTATCTGTGCAAAGAGATGGTTTCTCATGGAGACATTGAGCAACTGAAAGGAACAATACATGCGCTGCTGACAGATTAATACAATGCCTGGAAGCTAGAACATATAGACAGAAAGACCTTTACGCTCAACTGAAAGATACTGTTACAAGTAGCAATAAACCTACAGCAAAGTTAAGCCATAGGCATCCCAAATGGGAATATCGTACATGCGTTGACATTTGTTCTGCCACAGTTGCTGACATTCATTCAATTGAGTGCTGTCAACAGAACTGGAAACTGCAAGAGAAAACCTTCAACATAAAGATGCTATCTATCCCTACACATGTATTGGACAGTAAAGCATGGAACACAAAGTACTAGCACAACGTTTTACTCTTTCTAACCTTTTGTATTTAATCTATTTAAATGA